>NW_027473223.1:7500-10000 GCF_030347505.1 Rhynchophorus ferrugineus
CCTATCGAGCACTTTCCCCAGGGTCGGAAGGAGGCTGATCGGCCGTTCTCCGCCGCTTTTCTTCCTGATCCAGCATATCCGGGCTGTTTTCCACACTACGGGAAAATATCCTGCATCATAACAGTTCTTGTACAGCGTTATGATGCTGGATTTATGCGTGCTCCAGATCTGCTTGATCAGTTCGTTGGGTATGCCATCCAGTCCCACTGCTTTCCTAGTTTTCAGCGTGTTGATTGCTGCTTCCACTTCCTGTTCTGTGATGTTTTCTTCACCGATTTCTGTGCTAGGCCAGCTGTCGTTGTTAATGTCGGCTATAGCTTCTTCGATTTCTTTTCTTTCTGTTGGGTCCGCCTCCGGATGGTATTTCCTAATTTTTGCTCCTTCCCTTCGGTTGGCACCTTCGACAGTTGCTTCCTCCTGGGTGGGGGCCTTCTGACCTCGCTGTACTCCTATCTTCCTGAATACCTCCCATACCGTGTGCCATGGTTTGGTCTCGATGGTGTTGTTTATCACCGAGTTCGTGTATTCCCTTTTCTTGTCGTTGATGAGGTCCCTGTATTGTTTTTTCTTGATCCTGTGTTCTGTAATGAGCATTTGATTTTCTGTGGTGTTTCTGATTCGTCTCTTGGAAATGGCTAGTGCCCGCTTCTTCTCCTCGCACTGCGCGTCCCACCAGTCATTTCCGTGTTTGATCGTGATAGCCCTCTTTTTTATCCTGTTGCTCATTCCTTTCAGGATCTGTTGGAGTACGATGGCTTGTTCCTCTATCACCCTGGTCTCCACGGTAGGTGTGATATTCATTGGGATATTTGCGAAGCGTTCTCTGATGGAATTCCAATTCGTGTTTCTGAAATCCCATTCAGATTTTTTGGTCTTCCTGGCCTCGTGTTGCCCGTGTATCTCAAATTCAATGTATTTGTGGTCACTCAAGGTTTCTTCGGTTGCATTGATGTTCCAGCCGCTAACCTCGGTGCCCCTGCTCCAGGTAGTGTCCACGTTGCTTCTGCCCCTGCTTGTGCTGAAGGTTGGCCTCGTGTAGTCCCCTTCGGCGAGCTGCAGTCCTTGGCTCACTGCCCAGTTGAGGAGTTCTTCACCTCTTGTGCTGTTTTCAGCACTGCCCCACAGTCCATGTTTGGCGTTGAAATCGCCGGCCAGGATCCATTTTCCGGTATACTCCTCCAGGTACCGGGAGATGTATTCTATGTTGGGTAGATTTGCCCCTCCGGGTTCCTCATAGACGTTGGTGATGACTGCGTCGCCTATATAAACAGAGGTGATGTTCTGGGAAGACATGTTTTCTATCAATGTCGCCTTAATGGTGTCCTTGATCCATGTCTCCGTTTTCGTCCTGGGTCCTTTGCTGTACATCAGCCAACCTTCCCATGCCGTCGTTTTAGGTGTCGGTTCTTGGATAAGGACTATATCGAATCCGCCTTCCGACGCCTTTTTCCTCATCAGCGCTGTTGCACTGACACCTTTCCCAGTGTTGAATTGCAGGGTTTTCAGCATCCGTAGTCTGTTATTCTTCGGTTGTCCTGCCTTTTCCTATTTTGTTGCGGGCAACTATAGTCGGTTGCCTTGTGTTTTAATTCTTCGGTCTTTGTTTTCCCGGCTCTAACGCAGTTAATGCACTTGTGCTCCTCTGTTTTGCAGGAATTGCCCTCGTGTTTTTCCCCACACTTGTAACAGGCCGGTTCTGTCGCCGTGCAATTTCTATGGCTGTGCCCGTCGCGACAGCACCTCATACATATCAAGACACTGGTCGTTTCTTCGACCCGGTATCTTAGCATGTCCACGATGACTGTGCGCTCCTTCATTATCCTGCTGAAGATCTGCGGGGCTACTTCTAGAATCCAGTTCTGCCTCTGGAATTTGCCGGTCCACGGGATATTTTTAATGATTTTGATATGCTTTGCCTCCGGGTGTTCTTCAATCAGCGTTTTTATTTCCTCGTTTTCATTTATTATGTCCTGTATTATTTCCTCGCCCTTTACATTACTGGGAAGACCGATTAACTTAATGCGAGGATTCAGCCTGACGCCTTCTTTAATTTCTGCTGTCTTAACGGTTTGCATTTTCTCCTTAACGGCCTCCTTTTGCTCGGCGGTTTTGCATTCTACTACTACCGATCCGTTTTTAAGGACTCTAATGCCCCTAAATCCCGTCTGCAGTTCCTTTGTTGTTATGTGCTTCTTGAGTTCCATTTTAGTTTCTTCACCAGTTTTGTTGCTGAAGCTGACGATTATTTCGTTTTTTTGTTTATTTTTGTCCGGGGGTGCCCATGCTCTGGTCGTTTCCTTTTTCTTGTTCGGTATAGTTGTTTTGTTTCCAGTTTTTTGTAAGGCTTTGGCATAGCTTAACTTGTTTGCGTTATTCTCGGGGTGTGGTATCTCCGTTTGTTTCTCGGTATGCCGTGTTTTTTCTAGGTTCATGATTTTATCCTCCATCCGTGCCATTTGCTCTCCCATTTTAGTGAACATATTTTCTATGCTGCTATTTT
>NW_027473223.1:12500-35121 GCF_030347505.1 Rhynchophorus ferrugineus
GTCTTTCGCCCCTATACCCAGTTCCGACGATCGATTTGCACGTCAGAATCGCTACGGACCTCCATCAGGGTTTCCCCTGACTTCGTCCTGACCAGGCATAGTTCACCATCTTTCGGGTCCCAGCGTGTACGCTCTTGGTGCGCCTCTTCTCGCGATGAGAACGAGACGCCCCGGGAATGCGGAGCGGCCACTTTTAAGGGTAAACCGCCCATCTTCCCTGAGTTCGTGCGAGACGAACTTTCACTTTCATTACGCCTTTAGGTTTAGTGATTCCCAATGACTCGCGCACATGCTAGACTCCTTGGTCCGTGTTTCAAGACGGGTCCTGAAAGTACCCAAAGCTATAGCGTCGCCGATCGGTCTAGGTCTGTTCGAGAACCTCGTCGCCAACAGTCATCAGAGGTCGGAAACGGCACCGGGTCCGATTACCGACGTGCATCTGACGCGCTTGCGACGAGCCGAACGCTAACGAGTAGCGGCCTTAAACCATTCGGTATACCGTCGAGCGAGTCGACCGCGAACACGAGGGTCCGTAAACGAAAACGGCGCGAACCGCAGTCTACGGTCTCCACCTCGAGCCTTAAGCCGACGCCCAACGGATCGCGACGTCCTACAAGGAGAAAAGTGCACGCGTTCGTCGCCGGATCGACGTACGAAAGGCGCGCGCAACGCCGAAACGTCACGTGTCACGCGATCGCACGCCGCCTACTACGAGCCGCGAATGAATTTCTCCCTTCGACCTTTCGGGTTTCTCAGGTTTACCCCTAAACGGTTTCACGTACTCTTGAACTCTCTCTTCAAAGTGCTTTTCAACTTTCCCTCACGGTACTTGTTCGCTATCGGTCTCGTGGTTATATTTAGCCTTAGATGGAGTTTACCACCCGCTTAGGGCTGCACTCTCAAGCAACCCGACTCTAAGGAGAGATCCTCTCGCCGTCAGTCACGGTCGCTACGGGCCTGGCACCCTCTATGGGCTGTTGCCCCGTTCAAGATGGACTTGGACGCGCGACGTAACGTCGAGATAATGGACCCTCCCGAACACCACATTTCCCGGCGCCCGATGTCGGCCGCGGGATTCGGTGCTGGGCTAATCCCTGTTCGCTCGCAGCTACTAAGGGAATCCTAGTTAGTTTCTTTTCCTCCGCTTAGTAATATGCTTAAATTCAGCGGGTAGTCTCACCTGCTCTGAGGTCGCTAGTTTAATATGCGTGGCGCTCGTAATCATCATAATAATGAAGATTAGGAGCCAATACGAAATATAAAAGTTTAGAATGGAAAAGACGCGCCGTCGAAAAACGGTGTTTTCTCCCTCGTATTCGAGAGACAACGCACCTACGATCCGACGTCGATTAAAAACTAATTTTATCGGATACGACGATCGTATTAATGGTGCGCGCTACGTTTATCACAAAAACGTGCGAACGACCGTTTTAAACACGTCTCATCCCTTTCATATTCGTACGACCCGTACGAGAGAGTTAGGTCACACGTACGGGTCCGCTGTCACGTTTTAGAACGTCGCGATCGAATCGCGCTTATACGCTCAGCACGCTCAGACATTTCTCGTCGATCGCGAAGATCAAAGAAAATCCGAGCAGTCTTGAAATGAGATACGACCCTCAGCCAGGAGTGGTCCGGGTATGAGATCCCAGGACCGCAATGTGCGTTCGAAATGTCGATGTTCATGTGTCCTGCAGTTCACAAGTTGACGCGCAATTAGCTGCGTTCTTCATCGACCCACGAGCCAAGTGATCCACCGTTTAGGGTAATCTTTTTTTAAGTTAGGTTTTAAACGCATATCGAAACGTTTCTATTATAAGACGACGACGACGACGACGACGCGCGCTCACGTCATAGACAGCGCTTGCGCCCCTTTCGCAGCCGCCGTCGACTTTAAAACGCTCTTACGGTTTATTTTCGTCTTCTCCACTACACACAACGAGAGGAGCGGAGACAGACTACTCGAAATGGTGACGTTCGTTGTAAATTTTCGTCGTCTCACCTCGTACGACAACAAAAGAGCATACGCTGATCATAGTTTGGCAATATTTTCGTAAACTAAATCTCACCCTTTTGGAATGAAACAAACGAAGGGTGATAAGATTTTCGTAAACTAATCACATTACCGATCATCGTATATGTTCGTCGATATGAGGATCGAAACGTCGATTAGAAATATAATTGGCAAAATCGTTTTATTTTGCGCTCGATTTGTCCATTTATAACGAAATCCGTCGTAGGCCGACGATTATTACTCGTCGTCCTATATAACAACATCTTCATCGTATATATCTCCGCTTTCGGGCGTACATCTTTTAAAACCATATATTATAGGTACCCGAAAACAGCTACGTTGACGACGTCGAAATTCGATCGGAACTTCCGAACTTCGTAGATGGCTCTTTAACGTTCGACAATGATTTTTACAGACTTGTACGTTTACCTATTATATATATATAGGCATAACAACACACTGTAATGATCCTTCCGCAGGTTCACCTACGGAAACCTTGTTACGACTTTTACTTCCTCTAAATGATCAAGTTTGGTCATCTTTTCCTACACATCGACGACGCCGAAACGCCATCGCGTGTCGATCCGAAGACCTCACTAAATCATTCAATCGGTAGTAGCGACGGGCGGTGTGTACAAAGGGCAGGGACGTAATCAACGCGAGCTTATGACTCGCGCTTACTGGGAATTCCTCGTTCATGGGGAACAATTGCAAGCCCCAATCCCTAGCACGAAGGAGGTTCAGCGGGTTACCCGGGCCGCTCGGCCAGGGAAGACACGCTGATTCCTTCAGTGTAGCGCGCGTGCGGCCCAGAACATCTAAGGGCATCACAGACCTGTTATTGCTCAATCTCGTGCGGCTAGAAGCCGCCTGTCCCTCTAAGAAGAATAGTTTGTACGCCGACAGTAAAAACCGCGCACGAACCGCGAAACCCGAAAGCAACGCGGCCGGCGGGCCTTTAGGATGTCAAAAAGCGCCTAGTTAGCAGGCTAGAGTCTCGTTCGTTATCGGAATTAACCAGACAAATCGCTCCACCAACTAAGAACGGCCATGCACCACCACCCACCGAATCAAGAAAGAGCTCTCAATCTGTCAATCCTTCCGGTGTCCGGGCCTGGTGAGGTTTCCCGTGTTGAGTCAAATTAAGCCGCAGGCTCCACTCCTGGTGGTGCCCTTCCGTCAATTCCTTTAAGTTTCAGCTTTGCAACCATACTTCCCCCGGAACCCAAAAGCTTTGGTTTCCCGGAAGCTGCCCGTCGAGTCATATTAGGGAACGTCGACGGATCGCTAGCTGGCATCGTTTAAGGTTAGAACTAGGGCGGTATCTGATCGCCTTCGAACCTCTAACTTTCGTTCTTGATCAATGAAAGCGTTTTTGGCAAATGCTTTCGCTTCTGTTCGTCTTGCGACGATCCAAGAATTTCACCTCTAACGTCGCAATACGAATGCCCCCATCCGTTCCTATTAATCATTACCTCGGGGTTCCGAAAACCAACAAAATAGAACCGAGGTCCTATTCCATTATTCCATGCATACAGTATTCAGGCGAAATTTTAGCCTGCTTTGAGCACTCTAATTTGTTCAAAGTAAACGTGCCGGCCCACCTCGACACTCAGTAAAGAGCACCGCGGCAGGATTGAGTTGGGCCGTCGTAACCACGACGCGCACAACACGCACGCCGAAACGCACGCGCGACGGCGACGCGACACGACTAAGCCCACCGGCAGGACGTCTCGCGAAAAACACGCCAGTTAACACCGCGAACGATGAACCGGCGGCGCGAGACACAAATTCGACTACGAGCTTTTTAACCGCAACAACTTTAATATACGCTATTGGAGCTGGAATTACCGCGGCTGCTGGCACCAGACTGGCCCTCCAATTGATCCTCGTTAAAGGGTTTAGAGTGTACTCATTCCGATTACGGGGCCTCGGATGAGTCCCGTATCGTTATTTTTCGTCACTACCTCCCCGTGCCGGGAGTGGGTAATTTGCGCGCCTGCTGCCTTCCTTGGATGTGGTAGCCGTTTCTCAGGCTCCCTCTCCGGAATCGAACCCTGATTCCCCGTTACCCGTTACGACCATGGTAGGCGCAGAACCTACCATCGACAGTTGATAAGGCAGACATTTGAAAGATGCGTCGCCGGTGCGAGACCGTGCGATCAGCTTAAAGTTATTCAGAGTCACCAAGTTGTACGATGACGAGCGCGAACCCGAAACCGATTGGTTTTGATCTAATAAAAGCACTCCTTCCATCTCTGGTCGGAGCTCTGTTTGCATGTATTAGCTCTAGAATTACCACAGTTATCCAAGTAATTGTGGGTACGATCTAAGGAACCATAACTGATTTAATGAGCCTTTCGCGGTTTCACCTTAATTCGGTATGTACTGAGACATGCATGGCTTAATCTTTGAGACAAGCATATGACTACTGGCAGGATCAACCAGGGAACTGTTCTTATTATTTTATCGACACGAAGCAGATAAAACAAATACAGACACAGTTTATTTTATAAGTTTGACTTATAAAGAAACGTGTGCGTAAGACGACGATATATAATATATATCGACGACTAATAAAAAGGAGGTGCATGATAGCGCGCCTAGACGACGGAAAAACCGGTCCGAGGCGCCACGCTCTTACATTTTAATATTAGTTGTCTAATAAAACAAAACGATATCATCATCTTAGACACATCTTTTGTTTTTTTTATACACAACCGATCGACTAGGCACCCAATTATCTCGATTATCGACGACGATCGTCGACTACGTCGAAAATTGGATGCCGCAAAATATCGTTCGGCGTTTATAAGACCTCGAAAAACATTCTCTCCGAACCCTTCGCTAGATAGAAATATATAAAGCGACAAGGAAACCTCGTACGAGAAACGTTTCGTGATTTTTTATTTTATTCTCGCTCGGAGAGCAGAGAGCTATCGCAAAATGTGTTGCTGTTTTATGAACGTTCCGATGAAAAACCGATACGTCCATAAAAATAATAATTCCAATCGCATATGAATCGTGGATCATCTTCTTCTAACGAAGCCGAATGTTCCCGCCGAATTCGCGATCTCGCAGTGATACCGTCGTCGTCGTCGTACGCTTCCCGATATATCGAAAAAAACCGACCAGGAAGAACAACGAAACGACGATACAAAATCGCGAGAGCGTTACGAATATATAATAACACGACGAAATACGCTTTTTATTTAGATAAATAAAAAAATACGGTTCGGATCTTATATATTAACATATAATATGTAATACCACCTTCGCTGATCAAAAGCCACTCGGTAAAAGTGTCACAGCGCCGGTCGACCCGACCCGTCGTATCCGTCTCTCGTATCGCCCCACGTAGAAGCGCACACGATTTAAGCGCGGGTCTCTCGCCAGCTATCGGAAATGTATGGGTGTTTTAGAACAGATCGTTTATACGGACGTTGCGCAAATTTTTCGTTTTTACGTCTGCCCGTTCTCGTTATTATCGGAATGTTCCGATGAATAAACTTTAGCTTTAGACAACGTGAACTTCTAAAGCAATAATTTTAACCTCTCGTGTTAATACGTCCTCAGGCCGTTTCTAGACTGCCGATCACGTTCTTTAAAAGTCGGAAAATTCCGATCCATAAAATTATGCTAGTAGAATGTAAAGATCCTTCATAGGATGGATACTGTCACATATCGATACGGCGATCGGAGTAAAACTGTTCTCACGTATTTCAGGACATTTTAGGTTGTTACGTCGGCCCGTTCGTTATTATCGGTATATACCTATGAATAAATGTTTTGCTTGTAGAACGTAAGATTCCAAAAGAATGATTCGCCGAAACGATGGTGCACCCTTACGATCGGATATTTGCCGCTTATTGGCCATTTTCTATAATTCATCCGTTAGATATCGTTTATCGACTACGGATAAGGTTTTCCGATATCAGAATGTTCCTAAGGATGATTCGAAAGTGATTTGAACGAAGAATTTGATAGAATGAATCCTTTATTTATCCATTGAGTACAGGGTACGGAGTGTCTGCGGGGTCAGCTAATATATTATATTTCTCTCTCGACGTAATGGTAACTCGAAGTCCGAACCGCGCTCATGAAGCTCGGTTTCAATCCAATCCATGTTGGTCGGTTCCTCGAGAGGAACGCCGTATCTTCGCGGTCGACCGCCTAATGAATCAGGTGGTAAAAGTCCAAGCCCAGCGCGGCAACGGCAGGCGCGTTCAACGTTTTAACTGCCAATTCTACGGTCATTCATCGGCCAACTGTAAAGCCACTCCGGCCTACGTCAAGTCCCAAAGACAGAAATTCCCCGCCGAAATGCACCAACTGTTGAGAACCATACACCGCAAATTACTCGGGATGCAAGTGCCGACCTACTCCAAAAACAACCAAACCCAAAAGACCAATTCCTCCCCCCACTCATGTACGGGGAACTCAAGATAACAGTCGTCTGGCTGGTCTGGATTCCACTAGAACACGAACCCGATCTCCATTGGCGAAATACTCTTCGGAACATATTCAGATGACCAAGGAGATTTTCAGGCCATTTTCAACGCCATCAACCACACAGCTATTGGAAGAATTACTATCGGCCGGGATAATAGATGAGTTGGAACTTGGGCTTATTGCTCCAAGCGAACCAACTCACTACTCCTCCAATCGACCGACAATAATTGACTTTTTTATCTATCAAAATTCGAATCAAGCCTCTGACCTGCAAGTACTCCAAGATATCGATTCTGACCACAGGCCTATCCTCCTCACCCACCATCAGCGATTTTCCACTGAGTTCCACTGTCCCCAAGCAAGGTCAACCTAGTAAACGAAAAAAAAAGTATCTTCTCTTTGACGATCCTCATTATATTAGGACGATAGTTCCATTCTAAATTCTTGATTAATTACAGTTCCTATTTGTTCATTTCGAGACGTTCCCGTGATTAATACTTATCGTGTAGAAATTAGCCACAATCCACAATTAGCCACAGTTAGGAAAAATAAATTAATTATCATATAGTCATAAACGTAATAAAAATGAATACACATATTTTCGAAGTCACTCCAGAAATACTTTACCTTATTTTTAAATAACAATCTCGGGCCGTACCATTTTTACAAAACTTATTCTATATACTTACTATATAACAGATTATAATGATATAATATAATTCAATACAATAACTACAATATATATATATATATCTGAAAATTCTGTTTTTATAAAATGTCAGCTACTGTTTAACATTTCATTTTTTAAAATGTATATCCAATTGTGGTTCTGAAAAGAACCGATTTTGCAGGTAAGTAGTATATTGAAACACACATAGGTATGTGAATTAATTTACTTAGAACTGGTATATTTGGTGACTGCTTTGGTACCTTCGCTAACGGCGTGCTTAGCCAACTCACCGGGTAACAATAACCTAACGGCGGTTTGGATTTCTCTGCTCGTGATCGTTGATCTCTTATTGTAATGGGCGAGACGCGACGCTTCGGCGGCTATCCTTTCGAATATATCGTTCACGAAAGAATTCATGATCGACATGGCCTTGCTGGAGATACCCGTATCGGGATGAACCTGCTTTAAAACTTTGTATATGTAAATCGCATAGCTTTCCTTCCTCCTGCGCTTCTTTTTCTTGTCGCTCTTAGAGATATTTTTCTGGGCTTTTCCGGCTTTCTTGGCCGCCTTACCGCTTGTCTTCGGTGGCATTTCGAAATAAAAATCCCGACGTCTCACGTACCTCAAAGAGTACTTAACTAAAAAAATGCCTTTAATTCTAGAACTTATAACATTCGAAGGAACACTTCTAAGCCCCGCCCATAGCCCGAGTTAGAGTCTGATTGGTCGCGTATGATATAACGAGTTTGGCTCGCGGACAAAATTCCAGGCCGATCTGTAAGAAATTTCCAGTACCGTTTTTGATTTAAAGGTGAGCAGTATCTAACAACGATCGAGATTAACATGTCCGGACGTGGTAAAGGCGGAAAAGTGAAGGGAAAGGCGAAGTCTCGTTCCAATCGTGCGGGATTACAATTTCCTGTCGGTCGTATTCACCGACTTCTAAGGAAAGGAAATTATGCCGAACGCGTAGGGGCCGGTGCTCCCGTTTACTTAGCTGCCGTAATGGAATATCTGGCGGCCGAAGTTCTCGAGTTGGCGGGTAACGCCGCTAGAGACAACAAGAAAACAAGGATTATCCCTAGGCATTTACAATTGGCCATCAGAAACGACGAGGAATTGAATAAACTGTTATCTGGCGTTACTATTGCCCAGGGCGGCGTCTTGCCTAACATTCAAGCAGTATTATTGCCTAAAAAGACAGACAGCAAAACCAAATAGATAACGCAAACCGTTTAAAGTTTTGCATACGCCCTTTAATATCGGTCCTTTTCAGGGCCAACAAAATCGTATAAAAAAGAAGTTAGAATACGCGTTCTTATTAAAGAATAAATATTAACTAGAAAATTTATAAATAATCTGATCTGTACTGAATATTCCTTTATTACTGTTTTAGAGTATCGATCGATCGGTTCCCTAATTAGTTACGGCTCTATCTAGAAAATAATCATTTAAGTAATAATAAGATAATAAATAAATTATATAAATATTCTTTCTTTTATAAAGTTATATTGTGGTTCTGAAAAGAACCGTTTTTTTTTCTATTAAAAAAATACGGTCTTGGACGAACGTATTTTTTAGGGAAGTCGTAGCACGTCCAGGAGTGTCGGGATATTTGTAATTTTCAACTCCGTGTCTTCTTGATCTGACGATGAAATGTGTCGCCTGTTTAATATATCGTCATACGTAGTAGAAATAGTTTTATTTCTTTTTCTTTGGTGATACTGGTTTTTTAGTTTTCGCACCTTCACCAGCGGCAACACGAACAGTTGAGGTCGTCGTCTTAGCACTTTTCGGTTTAGGCGCCTTGGGCTTTTTCGTAGGTCCGGCTTTATTAGATTTTTTCGCTTTGGAAGGCGATTTCGGGGATCTTGCGGCCGTGTTGCTTTTTGCTGCTTTCGAAGATGAACTATTAGCGGCGGCATTGGAAGCGGACGTAGTCGTGGCGGCGGTAGATTTCTTTCCTGTTTTCTTTTCGACGGCTTTTTTGGCAGAAGCTTTTTTCTCGGCCAAAGTTGCAGATTCACCTTTCTTACTTTTAGCTGTGGTTTTCTTAGTTGAGGCGGAGGCGGCGGTCGTCTTTTTTTCCGTTTTCTCTGAGGTTTTTTTGGCAGACGCTTTTTTACCACCGGCTGTCGTAGCTGTCGCGGCACCTCCTACTGGTTTTCGTTTATTTTTCTGTCCGGTTTTGGCAGTGGCCGTTTTTCTTTTCTTCGTACCTGCGGCTGTCGTACCTCCTGCTTTACGTGCCGAAGCCGCTAATTTAAATGATCCGGAAGCTCCTTTGCCCTTCGTTTGTACCAAAACACCCGAAGCGATCCACGTCTTTATATATTTCTTTATAAAGGGCGATAATTTGTCAGCATCCACTTTGTAATTGGCCGCTATGTATTTTTTAATAGCTCTGAAGGAAGTTCCGCCTTTCTCTTTCAATCCTTTAATTGCACTCGTTACCATATCAGCGATCGGAGGATGACTAACTTTCGATTTAGAACTCTTCGCCTTGCTCGAAGTGGATTTTTCTTTCTTCCCTCCTGCAGACGAACCTGCGCTACCGGCTGTAGCTGATGCGGCTCCCGTAGCCGACACCGAAGATGAATTCGACCCGGCCGGTGTGCCTGTTGACGATGCGTTAACAACGGCGGCGGAATTTCCTCCACTCCCTTGATTCGACGAAGGAGAAACCGCTTGTCCGCTAATATCGACGTCCGACATTCTGATATAATTTCTTAATTTTCTTATAAGAACGTTCTAATCACGATTCGTTTGACAAAGTTACGTACGTGCGTATGCTTCTCGTTCGCGTATTTTAACTGTCTGACGGTCGCTCTCATTTAATGCGTACCCTATATGATATGAGCCGAACGGAGGACTGAACGGTCGAGCGCGAACGACGTTCCATATTCCGGCTTCGTCGAAACGTTCATCGAGCTTGGAACCGTTTACTTATTTCTCATATTAAATACATAAATCCTTTAGAATATCATACGATTTATGTTCGAGGCGTTAAAAGATAAAACGTAGTAGAAGTAGCAAACTTTACCAATAAATTTTACGTTGACTATCGTCTTAGAAGGAAGCACAAAATCAAGCGTTGCTCTCGATTCCGTCGAAACTACCAATTTACATTCGAGTTATAGACTTTCGGTTATAACTATGAAAATATATCTTTTCAAATCTACGTCCCCCGATATATCGTCTTTTGATATAAATGCAATTCCGTACAGATCTAATGCTATTATTGGAGAAACGAGACATATTATTCCTAATTGATGCGGTACAGATTGTTCGTTGTCCAAAACGAATCTATATCGAAACGTACCGTTGTCGAATTAACTGTAAGAAAACAATGACATGAAAATTAACCGATCCTATACTAATATACTTCTTATTTAACGGTTTCTTAACACCATCCGAACTCTGGGTTACAATCGAACGTATCGGGTGAGCAACGATATCGAGACGTCTATAAGAATATCGTGTCAAACCCTTCTGTATCGATACAATGCTCATATATATTATAGTATATTTTGCTTCTTTAGTTGAAATCTGTTTTCATAAATAGTTATCTAAAGTCAATAAATACATGGAACGCGATCTCCATACATACGTGCGTAGAACTACCGTACCTTCTTTGAAATCTTAAGGATTCTCCAAGCTCATCGACGCGAAGTTTATCTCGGAGTATTTTCTCTCTAAAGGAAAACTATATTAAAGCTTCAACGAAGATTCGGTATTCGATTGTTCACCATCATTTACATTCTTGTCATTAACCTAACATTTATTATGAAATCTTATTTTAAACTTTATCTATCTTTTTATATTACGATCGTCTATTATAATGCAGTATATTTGTTACTTTACAAGTAAATCTTAGATGAAAGGAGCAGATATTTAATAAAATTTAACGTCATCTTAGTCCATTTTCGAATAATAAATTTCTTTTTTTATGCTAGTAAATTTGTGGCTCTGAAAAGAACCGTTGTTTTCTTTAGTTGAATAGATACGTTGTTCTGTTTTAATTGGTCAGCATATATAATACTTTATTTAACCGCCAAATCCGTATAGGGTTCGTCCTTGGCGTTTGAGGGCGTATACTACATCCATGGCAGTAACGGTTTTCCTTTTGGCGTGTTCGGTATAAGTGACGGCGTCTCTGATAACGTTTTCCAAAAATACTTTTAATACACCTCTGGTTTCTTCATAAATTAGACCGGATATACGTTTAACTCCACCCCGCCTAGCCAATCTTCTGATGGCGGGTTTCGTAATACCTTGGATATTATCACGAAGCACTTTACGATGCCGCTTAGCGCCTCCTTTTCCCAAACCTTTACCACCTTTACCTCTGCCCGTCATGATTTATTCAATTTAGTATTAAAAGAAAGCAAATTTATAATCGAATTGTGCAGCGTACACCTCGAATACTACGGGTAACTATTTCAATTTCAAATCCTACCATGGGTTTTGTTGAGTTCGAATCGGGTCCCGCCCACAGATGCTAGCCGGACCAATCAGAATATCTTCACACATTATTAAAAAGGGAGATTTCTTTGACACCTTCGATCAGTTTCCAAAAGTTCGTTGGTGCTTGCGCTTGTAATTCTTCCTACACGTTTGAAGTCAGACCCGTTTAGACGATGGCTCGTACCAAGCAAACTGCTCGAAAATCAACCGGAGGTAAGGCTCCCAGAAAACAATTGGCTACTAAAGCAGCCAGGAAAAGCGCTCCCGCTACCGGTGGTGTTAAAAAACCGCATCGTTACAGACCCGGTACGGTCGCTCTAAGAGAAATCCGACGCTATCAGAAGAGTACCGAATTATTGATTAGGAAATTGCCTTTCCAACGATTGGTTCGCGAAATCGCTCAGGATTTCAAGACCGATTTACGTTTCCAAAGTTCGGCAGTGATGGCTTTGCAAGAAGCTAGCGAGGCCTATTTGGTTGGTCTCTTTGAAGACACCAATTTGTGTGCGATCCATGCTAAACGAGTAACTATCATGCCTAAGGACATTCAATTAGCCAGACGCATTAGAGGCGAACGTGCATAAATGCTACGGCTGTCCTATATTAAGGTCGTTTTTTGTATTTATATGAAAAAAAAAGGTTCTTCTCAGAACCACCAACTTCTATTAGAAAAAAGAGACATTGATATTTTTTCCGTTTATATGACGCTTTAGTTATAATATTTGTGAATTGAATTTAGAATATTATGCTCACAAATATATTGTGAATATTGAGGAATCCTTAGTAATAAGGTGTGAACACCTGCTGGATTGACTTGAAGTTTATATCACGATAAGAAAGGGGTATCACATATACTGTTATTATGTTACCGTAAAGGAATGAATATATAAAATAAAATATTTTTTTCTGGATATTTTAACATTTTTATGAACGATTACTATATTTTAATTTATTTGACTTCGTATATATCCTATCTTCTTAACAATAGTTTATTTCTTTTTTTCTTCTTTAAACATTTTGGGGCTCTGAAAAGAGCCGTTTTCCACCCTTCATATTATTATGATCACCTTCAAAATAATATATTTCGTTTACTTAGAACTGGTATATTTAGTGACAGCTTTGGTACCTTCGCTAACGGCATGCTTAGCCAATTCACCGGGTAACAATAACCTAACGGCGGTTTGGATTTCTCTGCTCGTGATGGTCGATCTTTTATTGTAATGGGCGAGGCGCGACGCTTCGGCGGCTATCCTTTCGAATATATCGTTCACGAAAGAATTCATAATCGACATGGCCTTGCTGGAAATACCCGTATCGGGATGAACCTGCTTTAAAACTTTGTATATGTAAATCGCGTAGCTTTCCTTCCTCCTACGCTTCTTTTTCTTATCGCTCTTAGAAATGTTTTTCTGGGCTTTTCCAGCCTTTTTTGCCGCTTTACCGCTTGTCTTCGGTGGCATTTTAAACGAATGAGATTCGCGACCTACCCATACAGCAAAAGATAAAAGACTAAACCGAAATATACCTATAGTCGTTTAATTATTTGATAAATGACGCTACACTTCTAAGCTCCGCCCATTCTTGGCGTTATGTCGTAGAAAGCTCTGATTGGTCGAGTAGGAAACGTACTAGTGTTTTGAGAAGTTGCCGAATAAAAGCTATTCGCTGGACAGTTCACTGCCAGTTGTTCATTCGTTGTCGAAAGGACGTGAGCGTTGTCGCCATTAGTTTTTCGGTTATTTTTAGTTTAAAAAAGTTAGCAATACAATGTCTGGACGTGGTAAGGGTGGAAAAGTGAAGGGAAAGGCGAAATCTCGTTCCAACCGAGCGGGATTACAATTTCCTGTTGGCCGTATTCACCGGCTTTTAAGGAAAGGAAATTATGCCGAACGCGTAGGGGCCGGTGCTCCCGTCTACTTAGCTGCCGTAATGGAATATTTGGCGGCCGAAGTTCTCGAGTTGGCAGGTAACGCCGCTAGAGACAACAAGAAAACAAGGATTATCCCTAGGCATTTACAATTGGCCATCAGAAATGACGAAGAACTGAACAAACTCCTCTCCGGTGTTACTATAGCCCAGGGCGGCGTTCTACCAAACATCCAGGCCGTATTGTTACCGAAAAAAACAGATAGTAAAACCAAATAAGTTACATGAGCCTTAGGGTTTTTGTGTCGTACAAAAACCTTTTAACTATCGGTCCTTTTCAGGACCACCAAAATAATAAAACAAAAAAAGAACTTAAAATTAAAACTCATATTATGACTTGCACTTACTAATTATTTAAAATATTCTAATAAACAGTTTAAGTACTTTAAAGATTGTTTTTTGGGTGTGTAAGATAAATTAAGAGACATTCCAATACCAATAATTATCGTTTTATTAAACAACAATTAAGTCGAAATAATATGAAGGATTTATTTCTAGCGGTTCTCCTTTAGTAAAATCGAACCGTATTATAACATCGCGCCTTGTATATAATCTATGTAATTAACGATGAATTTAAGGGGCGGTCTATTTATTAAGTATAGAGTTTTAGAATCCAAACCCTCAAATAATTAGGGCCAGTTATACTTAAATTATTATTTTAAATAAAATTATGATGATTGTAATGATTGAAAGATTATCCTTAAATCCTAATAGAGCTTCCGTTTTTTAAATATCGATAAATTTGTGGTTCTGAAAAGAACCGTTGTTTAATTTTTCTAAAATTAATTTTGAGGGTCACATTTCACGTTAGTTCGCGAATAAAATGTGACTTAACCTCCAAACCCGTATAATGTACGTCCTTGACGTTTCAAGGCGTATACTACATCCATTGCGGTAACGGTTTTTCTTTTGGCGTGTTCGGTATATGTAACGGCATCTCTGATGACGTTTTCCAAAAACACTTTTAAAACACCTCTGGTCTCTTCGTAAATCAGACCAGATATACGTTTTACGCCGCCTCGTCTAGCCAATCTTCTAATGGCGGGCTTCGTAATACCTTGGATATTATCACGAAGCACTTTACGATGCCGCTTGGCTCCTCCTTTTCCCAAACCTTTACCACCTTTACCTCTGCCGGTCATCTTTTATCGAACCTAATACAAAAAAAATAAATGATCTCGAATAAGTAGCGCGCTCACAACACGAGTGCTACGGACAACTGTTGTCGATTACATTCAATCAGCCCGGTTTTGTAGACTTAGGATTGAGTTCCGCCCACTGGCACAAAACGGACCAATCAGATTAGATAACATGTTATAAAAAGGACTCTCTGATTTTATGACCGAATCAGTCCGAAAGGGGTCGCCGTCGTTTGCGTTTGTTAATTTTTCTCATTACCTCTATTTTAAAAATATGGCTCGTACCAAGCAAACTGCGCGAAAATCAACAGGAGGTAAAGCTCCTAGGAAACAATTGGCTACCAAAGCGGCCAGGAAAAGCGCTCCAGCTACCGGTGGCGTTAAGAAACCACATCGCTACCGACCTGGGACGGTCGCTTTGCGGGAGATTCGTCGTTATCAAAAGAGCACCGAATTATTGATTAGGAAATTACCTTTTCAACGATTGGTTCGCGAAATCGCTCAAGATTTCAAGACCGATTTACGTTTTCAAAGTTCGGCGGTGATGGCTTTACAAGAGGCCAGCGAAGCTTATTTAGTTGGCCTTTTTGAGGATACTAATTTATGTGCGATACATGCAAAGCGAGTAACCATCATGCCCAAGGATATTCAGCTAGCCAGACGTATCAGAGGCGAACGTGCCTAAACTTTATTTTCTATCATTTATAATACTCTACTTATAGTCGTATTTTGCAACAAAAAAAAACGGTTCTTTTCAGAACCACCTAAATTTAATCAAAGAAAAAGAAGATAATTCAATTAATATTCTTTTATCGATATTTATATAAACCACTAAAAGAGTTATGGATTTTTATCTCAGAGTTATATTCGACTACATGTTAGTAATTAATAACAGTCGGTGTACTTATACGCATTGTTTTTAAAAACTAAAGAAAAAATAATGTAATCACTAATAACCAAAGAATAATAATATACTGTTGATAACAAAATTTGTATTTCAATATTGGATACTACAGCTGTATAATATATAAAATTAATTTTTTTAAGATTATTTCTTTTTTTATTTATCTAAATTGTGGCTCTGAAAAGAACCGTTTTCTCCTTTATGATATTCAAGGCTTATGGTTTACTTAGAACTGGTATATTTAGTGACGGCTTTGGTACCTTCACTAACGGCGTGCTTAGCCAATTCACCGGGCAGCAATAATCGCACGGCAGTTTGGATTTCTCTGCTTGTGATAGTAGATCTTTTATTGTAATGAGCGAGACGGGACGCTTCGGCGGCTATCCTTTCGAATATATCGTTCACGAAAGAATTCATGATCGACATGGCCTTGCTGGAGATACCCGTATCGGGATGAACTTGCTTTAAAACTTTGTAAATGTAGATCGCGTAGCTTTCCTTCCTCTTGCGTTTCTTTTTCTTGTCACTTTTGGAGATATTTTTCTGAGCCTTACCGGCCTTTTTGGCCGCCTTACCGCTTGTTTTCGGAGGCATTTCGAAATAAATATTACGATATTAAAGGAACCACGAAAAGTACTAGACTAAAACAAATTTCAGGAATCCTTAGAATTTATAGGCTCCTTAAATACACTCCTAAGCCCCGCCTATTATCTGAGTTAGCCTTTCATTGGTCGCGTACGAGATCATGCGTTCGGCTTACGAACAAAATTCGTTGCTAGTATGTTGACAGTTTTAGTACAGATTTCAACTCTAAGGCGAGCGAGTTCTAGAAGCAATCGATAGTAAAATGTCCGGACGTGGTAAAGGCGGAAAAGTGAAGGGAAAGGCGAAGTCTCGTTCTAACCGAGCGGGATTACAATTCCCTGTCGGTCGTATTCACAGACTTTTAAGGAAAGGGAATTATGCCGAACGCGTAGGGGCCGGTGCTCCCGTCTACTTAGCTGCCGTAATGGAATATCTGGCAGCCGAGGTTCTCGAATTGGCGGGTAACGCCGCTAGAGATAACAAGAAAACCAGGATTATCCCTAGGCATTTGCAATTGGCCATCAGAAACGACGAAGAATTGAACAAACTCCTATCCGGAGTTACTATAGCCCAGGGCGGCGTTCTGCCAAATATCCAAGCTGTATTGTTACCTAAAAAGACAGATAGCAAAACTAAATAAAACGAATGTAACCTATTTTATCATCAAATATCGGTCCTTTTCAGGACCACCAAGACAGCTGAAAAAGAGAATTTTATTATTTTAGCTTAAGTAGTAAAATAACAGGCATAAGTTTTAATTTTGAGAGGTTTTGTGATATACGACAGAGTTACGACGATATTTTATAGATCGCAATACTTTTGACAATACCTTTCTCTGAATCTTCGTGCATGCAGTCTCTTCTTAATGAGAGTATTGAACAATATCCATTTTATTGTATCGATATCGTATCTTTCTAATTTCTCATTCATTTCATTAATTATTTCCTAATTGTTATGATCGGATTTGCAAAGATTAGGATTTCTGTATATCGAACCGGTACATGTCAGCTGTATTTATGAGGTTATGTTATTTGTTCTTAGAATTTGATGTGATCAATTGAAAATGAGATGAAAGTTGCTTTAATTTATCGTTTCGGACCGACTATTAGTGCCGTGTCATCGTTTGGAGATTACTATGGAACATAATTGTGCGACGAGTTATGATAGACTGTCATTTATTGTTGCGACTGGATTTGGTGGTCTCCAGCTATATATGCGTTTATTATTTATAATTGTCGATCCGATTCACTACCTACTAATTCTATATTGTGAATTTTTAGTTTAATGATCATGTCCTTACTGTTGGACCAACACCCCACTTGGATGCATTGGTACGATGACTGTCTCCGTAGGAAGGCCATGCATGACAGTCAACCCATGTATTTCTTTTCATTAGGGTAGTTTATACAGTAAGTGTCTATTTATTGACTATAGGGTACCAATTAGTTACTTCGTATGGTTACCTTTAAGGTAATTGAATGATATTGTTGCTTTTAGTGAGCAACTAAATGACATTGAGAGATTTGACCGGATGTTAGTTTGAAGATGTTTATATATTCCATGCAACAATCTTTCGCTTATTCCGAGTTGCTGCGGTTATACACAGTTACTGACTTGCCCCTTGACATCCTCTCGGATGTGCACTTCCTTTGAGGATTATCCGTGATGACCTGTATTGCCTTATATAATTAGCATTTTTGAGTAAGTTTGAAATCTAGGTGAGAGTGCCGTTTATGTATGTATATGTTTGTTAATCTAGTGATTTATCATAGGTTACTTATTGTTGTTATTGCAATTTAGGTTAGATTGTTTCGAAGAGCCTTCCTTGATGTGAATATATCTCTTCCTTTGTTTCGACTGTGGGTGAATTCTGATGCTTAGCTAAGGATATTTTATATCATATTCTATTTATATCATTAATTTAGAATAGAATAGAATATAATATAATACAATTTTCAAAGATTTTTAATGATATTCTTGACAATTTTACGCTTCTCTATATTTGAAAATCCTATTCTTTGATTGTCTTGGTTCTCGCTAGATGGCGCGCGCCGCCTGATTTCTTTCTCTACTTTATGTCGTTGGATATTGTTTTCGTCTCTCATTCATTAGAATTGACGTACACGCATTGGAGGTTATGTCTTCGTTCTGTTTAAACGTTTTGTTTATTTTATTTTGTTATTGTTGTGTTTTTAGGTTTTCTTATGGATTAGACCGATCTTATGTGATTTGTCGACCTGTGACTTGTTTGTTTTACCCCCTCGCACCACTTGGAGGTTATGTCGGACACCATCTGTGTCACTAGATTGTACTTTTGTATGAATATTTCGTATTATTTCAGGGTGAATTTGACGCCGTAGATATGTTTTGATATTGTTTAACCACTTTTATTTCATTTTATTTTGTTGCTAGTCACCTTCCAATTAAGATACCAGCGGTGTATTTACATTTTTTGTATTTTTTAGGTTATCCGTGTCCAGTTCCCCTGACAGAACTGGTAGAGCCGACCGTGATCAATCTGGAAATCACATGTCCGAAGCTATCCACATCAACCTGCGGTTCCTCTGCACTTGATGACCGAACGCCAACAGGCCAGGATTCTACCTTTGCTTAAGTACTTTCGGATATGTTGAATACTACATTTGTTTATATTAGACTTATCTGCTCGAAGTTTATTAGTTAGATGACTTATATGTTTGATTTGCAAGGTATGAGGTCTATTGAGATAGCGACCCCGTAGGACGGTGCAGTAACTTCGTGATTGTGTTTCATATTGTTCAATCATTCCTAATGCCAATCATCCTCCCATCGGAATATCAATAGTCTAGTTATGATTTTTAATGTTTTAGGTTAGGGAGTCTTGGCAGAGTTGACGGAACTGGCCGTGTCCGAGTGGTGGAATGGACAAAGCACCCTGGGACCATTGCTACTATGAGTTTGCCAATTTTCCACACTACAAGATGAGCATTATTTGTCTTTCTCTATGATTAGGACTATCGCTGAAACAGTAGTCCTAGCAAGTCCTACTCCCCAAGCGGAGAGAAGTTAGGGGGGCAGTAGGAATCTCGTTAATCCATGCACGCGCCTTCCTGATATGTTCGGGCATAGGCTGCGGTTGTCAAGGCGGTGGTAGTTAGTCCCGCCGTTTACCCGCGCTCGGCATCTCGATCCTTCTCTGAACGGATGCGAACGCGATCTGCTGAGCTGGTCTTTCCTGCGTAAGTATATGGACATTTTGAAATGTAGACTATCTGTCTATGGCTCTGGTGCTTGTTAAAACTCCGAGCTGGTCTTTCCTGCGTAAGTATCGGGGACGGTTCACGTACGGGTCTCCGAGCGCCTGTTCGGTTCCGTCGCGGCAGTATTGCGTAAAATTTTAGATAAGGACAGTGGGAATCTCGTTAATCCATGCACGCGCCTTCCTGATATGTTCGGGCATAGGCTGCGGTTGTCAAGGTGGTGGTAGTTAGTCCCGCCGTTTACCCGCGCTCGGCATCTCGATCCTTCTCTGAACGGATCCGAACGCGATCTGCTGAGCTGGTCTTTCCTGCGTAAGTATATGGACATTTTGAAATGTAGACTATCTGTCTATGGCTCTGGTGCTTGTTAAAGCTCCGAGCTGGTCTTTCCTGCGTAAGTATCGGGGACGGTTCACGTACGGGTCTCCGAGCGCCTGTTCGGTTCCGTCGCGGCAGTATTGCGTAAAATTTTAGATAAGGACAGTGGGAATCTCGTTAATCCATGCACGCGCCTTCCTGATATGTTCGGGCATAGGCTGCGGTTGTCAAGGTGGTGGTAGTTAGTCCCGCCGTTTACCCGCGCTCGGCATCTCGATCCTTCTCTGAACGGATCCGAACGCGATCTTAGTTAGGGACATTTTGAAATGTAGACCATGAGTCTATGGCTCAGGTGCTTGTTAAAGGTCTGAGCTGGTCTTTCCTGCGTAAGTATATGGACATTTTGAAATGTAGACTATCTGTCTATGGCTCTGGTGCTTGTTAAAGCTCCGAGCTGGTCTTTCCTGCGTAAGTATCGGGGACGGTTCACGTACGGGTCTCCGAGCGCCTGTTCGGTTCCGTCGCGGCCGTATTACGTAAAATTTTAGATAAGGACAGTGGGAATCTCGTTAATCCATGCACGCGCCTTCCTGATATGTTCGGGCATAGGCTGCGGTTGTCAAGGTGGTGGTAGTTAGTCCCGCCGTTTACCCGCGCTCGGCATCTCGATCCTTCTCTGAACGGATCCGAACGCGATCTTAGTTAGGGACATTTTGAAATGTAGACCATGAGTCTATGGCTCTGGTGCTTGTTAAAGGTCTGAGCTGGTCTTTCCTGCGTAAGTATATGGACATTTTGAAATGTAGACTATCTGTCTATGGCTCTGGTGCTTGTTAAAGCTCCGAGCTGGTCTTTCCTGCGTAAGTATCGGGAACGGTTCACGTACGGGTCTCCGAGCGCCTGTTCGGTTCCGTCGCGGCAGTATTGCGTAAAATTTTAGATAAGGACAGTGGGAATCTCGTTAATCCATGCACGCGCCTTCCTGATATGTTCGGGCATAGGCTGCGGTTGTCAAGGTGGTGGTAGTTAGTCCCGCCGTTTACCCGCGCTCGGCATCTCGATCCTTCTCTGAACGGATCCGAACGCGATCTTAGTTAGGGACATTTTGAATTGTAGACCATGAGTCTATGGCTCTGGTGCTTGTTAAAGGTCTGAGCTGGTCTTTCCTGCGTAAGTATATGGACATTTTGAAATGTAGACTATCTGTCTATGGCTCTGGTGCTTGTTAAAGCTCCGAGCTGGTCTTTCCTGCGTAAGTATCGGGGACGGTTCACGTACGGGTCTCCGAGCGCCTGTTCGGTTCCGTCGCGGCCGTATTGCGTAAAATTTTAGATAAGGACAGTGGGAATCTCGTTAATCCATGCACGCGCCTTCCTGATATGTTCGGGCATAGGCTGCGGTTGTCAAGGTGGTGGTAGTTAGTCCCGCCGTTTACCCGCGCTCGGCATCTCGATCCTTCTCTGAACGGATCCGAACGCGATCTTAGTTAGGGACATTTTGAAATGTAGACCATGAGTCTATGGCTCTGGTGCTTGTTAAAGGTCTGAGCTGGTCTTTCCTGCGTAAGTATATGGACATTTTGAAATGTAGACTATCTGTCTATGGCTCTGGTGCTTGTTAAAGCTCCGAGCTGGTCTTTCCTGCGTAAGTATCGGGGACGGTTCACGTACGGGTCTCCGAGCGCCTGTTCGGTTCCGTCGCGGCAGTATTGCGTAAAATTTTAGATAAGGACAGTGGGAATCTCGTTAATCCATGCACGCGCCTTCCTGATATGTTCGGGCATAGGCTGCGGTTGTCAAGGTGGTGGTAGTTAGTCCCGCCGTTTACCCGCGCTCGGCATCTCGATCCTTCTCTGAACGGATCCGAACGCGATCTTAGTTAGGGACATTTTGAAATGTAGACCATGAGTCTATGGCTCTGGTGCTTGTTAAAGGTCTGAGCTGGTCTTTCCTGCGTAAGTATATGGACATTTTGAAATGTAGACTATCTGTCTATGGCTCTGGTGCTTGTTAAAGCTCCGAGCTGGTCTTTCCTGCGTAAGTATCGGGGACGGTTCACGTACGGGTCTCCGAGCGCCTGTTCGGTTCCGTCGCGGCCGTATTACGTAAAATTTTAGATAAGGACAGTGGGAATCTCGTTAATCCATGCACGCGCCTTCCTGATATGTTCGGGCATAGGCTGCGGTTGTCAAGGTGGTGGTAGTTAGTCCCGCCGTTTACCCGCGCTCGGCATCTCGATCCTTCTCTGAACGGATCCGAACGCGATCTTAGTTAGGGACATTTTGAAATGTAGACCATGAGTCTATGGCTCTGGTGCTTGTTAAAGGTCTGAGCTGGTCTTTCCTGCGTAAGTATATGGACATTTTGAAATGTAGACTATCTGTCTATGGCTCTGGTGCTTGTTAAAGCTCCGAGCTGGTCTTTCCTGCGTAAGTATCGGGAACGGTTCACGTACGGGTCTCCGAGCGCCTGTTCGGTTCCGTCGTGGCAGTATTGCGTAAAATTTTAGATAAGGACAGTGGGAATCTCGTTAATCCATGCACGCGCCTTCCTGATATGTTCGGGCATAGGCTGCGGTTGTCAAGGTGGTGGTAGTTAGTCCCGCCGTTTACCCGCGCTCGGCATCTCGATCCTTCTCTGAACGGATCCGAACGCGATCTTAGTTAGGGACATTTTGAATTGTAGACCATGAGTCTATGGCTCTGGTGCTTGTTAAAGGTCTGAGCTGGTCTTTCCTACGTAAGTATATGGACATTTTGAAATGTAGACTATCTGTCTATGGCTCTGGTGCTTGTTAAAGCTCCGAGCTGGTCTTTCCTGCGTAAGTATCGGGGACGGTTCACGTACGGGTCTCCGAGCGCCTGTTCGGTTCCGTCGCGGCCGTATTGCGTAAAATTTTAGATAA
>NW_027473224.1:0-17500 GCF_030347505.1 Rhynchophorus ferrugineus
AAGCAACTTTCATCTCATTTTCAATTGATCACATCAAATTCTAAGAACAAATAACATAACCTCATAAATACAGCTGACATGTACCGGTTCGATATACAGAAATCCTAATCTTTGCAAATCCGATCATAACAATTAGGAAATAATTAATGAAATGAATGAGAAATTAGAAAGATACGATATCGATACAATAAAATGGATATTGTTCAATACTCTCATTAAGAAGAGACTGCATGCACGAAGATTCAGAGAAAGGTATTGTCAAAAGTATTGCGATCTATAAAATATCGTCGTAACTCTGTCGTATATCACAAAACCTCTCAAAATTAAAACTTATGCCTGTTATTTTACTACTTAAGCTAAAATAATAAAATTCTCTTTTTCAGCTGTCTTGGTGGTCCTGAAAAGGACCGATATTTGATGATAAAATAGGTTACATTCGTTTTATTTAGTTTTGCTATCTGTCTTTTTAGGTAACAATACAGCTTGGATATTTGGCAGAACGCCGCCCTGGGCTATAGTAACTCCGGATAGGAGTTTGTTCAATTCTTCGTCGTTTCTGATGGCCAATTGCAAATGCCTAGGGATAATCCTGGTTTTCTTGTTATCTCTAGCGGCGTTACCCGCCAATTCGAGAACCTCGGCTGCCAGATATTCCATTACGGCAGCTAAGTAGACGGGAGCACCGGCCCCTACGCGTTCGGCATAATTCCCTTTCCTTAAAAGTCTGTGAATACGACCGACAGGGAATTGTAATCCCGCTCGGTTAGAACGAGACTTCGCCTTTCCCTTCACTTTTCCGCCTTTACCACGTCCGGACATTTTACTATCGATTGCTTCTAGAACTCGCTCGCCTTAGAGTTGAAATCTGTACTAAAACTGTCAACATACTAGCAACGAATTTTGTTCGTAAGCCGAACGCATGATCTCGTACGCGACCAATGAAAGGCTAACTCAGATAATAGGCGGGGCTTAGGAGTGTATTTAAGGAGCCTATAAATTCTAAGGATTCCTGAAATTTGTTTTAGTCTAGTACTTTTCGTGGTTCCTTTAATATCGTAATATTTATTTCGAAATGCCTCCGAAAACAAGCGGTAAGGCGGCCAAAAAGGCCGGTAAGGCTCAGAAAAATATCTCCAAAAGTGACAAGAAAAAGAAACGCAAGAGGAAGGAAAGCTACGCGATCTACATTTACAAAGTTTTAAAGCAAGTTCATCCCGATACGGGTATCTCCAGCAAGGCCATGTCGATCATGAATTCTTTCGTGAACGATATATTCGAAAGGATAGCCGCCGAAGCGTCCCGTCTCGCTCATTACAATAAAAGATCTACTATCACAAGCAGAGAAATCCAAACTGCCGTGCGATTATTGCTGCCCGGTGAATTGGCTAAGCACGCCGTTAGTGAAGGTACCAAAGCCGTCACTAAATATACCAGTTCTAAGTAAACCATAAGCCTTGAATATCATAAAGGAGAAAACGGTTCTTTTCAGAGCCACAATTTAGATAAATAAAAAAAGAAATAATCTTAAAAAAATTAATTTTATATATTATACAGCTGTAGTATCCAATATTGAAATACAAATTTTGTTATCAACAGTATATTATTATTCTTTGGTTATTAGTGATTACATTATTTTTTCTTTAGTTTTTAAAAACAATGCGTATAAGTACACCGACTGTTATTAATTACTAACATGTAGTCGAATATAACTCTGAGATAAAAATCCATAACTCTTTTAGTGGTTTATATAAATATCGATAAAAGAATATTAATTGAATTATCTTCTTTTTCTTTGATTAAATTTAGGTGGTTCTGAAAAGAACCGTTTTTTTTTGTTGCAAAATACGACTATAAGTAGAGTATTATAAATGATAGAAAATAAAGTTTAGGCACGTTCGCCTCTGATACGTCTGGCTAGCTGAATATCCTTGGGCATGATGGTTACTCGCTTTGCATGTATCGCACATAAATTAGTATCCTCAAAAAGGCCAACTAAATAAGCTTCGCTGGCCTCTTGTAAAGCCATTACCGCCGAACTTTGAAAACGTAAATCGGTCTTGAAATCTTGAGCGATTTCGCGAACCAATCGTTGAAAAGGTAATTTCCTAATCAATAATTCGGTGCTCTTTTGATAACGACGAATCTCCCGCAAAGCGACCGTCCCAGGTCGGTAGCGATGTGGTTTCTTAACGCCACCGGTAGCTGGAGCGCTTTTCCTGGCCGCTTTGGTAGCCAATTGTTTCCTAGGAGCTTTACCTCCTGTTGATTTTCGCGCAGTTTGCTTGGTACGAGCCATATTTTTAAAATAGAGGTAATGAGAAAAATTAACAAACGCAAACGACGGCGACCCCTTTCGGACTGATTCGGTCATAAAATCAGAGAGTCCTTTTTATAACATGTTATCTAATCTGATTGGTCCGTTTTGTGCCAGTGGGCGGAACTCAATCCTAAGTCTACAAAACCGGGCTGATTGAATGTAATCGACAACAGTTGTCCGTAGCACTCGTGTTGTGAGCGCGCTACTTATTCGAGATCATTTATTTTTTTTGTATTAGGTTCGATAAAAGATGACCGGCAGAGGTAAAGGTGGTAAAGGTTTGGGAAAAGGAGGAGCCAAGCGGCATCGTAAAGTGCTTCGTGATAATATCCAAGGTATTACGAAGCCCGCCATTAGAAGATTGGCTAGACGAGGCGGCGTAAAACGTATATCTGGTCTGATTTACGAAGAGACCAGAGGTGTTTTAAAAGTGTTTTTGGAAAACGTCATCAGAGATGCCGTTACATATACCGAACACGCCAAAAGAAAAACCGTTACCGCAATGGATGTAGTATACGCCTTGAAACGTCAAGGACGTACATTATACGGGTTTGGAGGTTAAGTCACATTTTATTCGCGAACTAACGTGAAATGTGACCCTCAAAATTAATTTTAGAAAAATTAAACAACGGTTCTTTTCAGAACCACAAATTTATCGATATTTAAAAAACGGAAGCTCTATTAGGATTTAAGGATAATCTTTCAATCATTACAATCATCATAATTTTATTTAAAATAATAATTTAAGTATAACTGGCCCTAATTATTTGAGGGTTTGGATTCCAAAACTCTATACTTAATAAATAGACCGCCCCTTAAATTCATCGTTAATTACATAGATTATATACAAGGCGCGATGTTATAATACGGTTCGATTTTACTAAAGGAGAACCGCTAGAAATAAATCCTTCATATTATTTCGACTTAATTGTTGTTTAATAAAACGATAATTATTGGTATTGGAATGTCTCTTAATTTATCTTACACACCCAAAAAACAATCTTTAAAGTACTTAAACTGTTTATTAGAATATTTTAAATAATTAGTAAGTGCAAGTCATAATATGAGTTTTAATTTTAAGTTCTTTTTTTGTTTTATTATTTTGGTGGTCCTGAAAAGGACCGATAGTTAAAAGGTTTTTGTACGACACAAAAACCCTAAGGCTCATGTAACTTATTTGGTTTTACTATCTGTTTTTTTCGGTAACAATACGGCCTGGATGTTTGGTAGAACGCCGCCCTGGGCTATAGTAACACCGGAGAGGAGTTTGTTCAGTTCTTCGTCATTTCTGATGGCCAATTGTAAATGCCTAGGGATAATCCTTGTTTTCTTGTTGTCTCTAGCGGCGTTACCTGCCAACTCGAGAACTTCGGCCGCCAAATATTCCATTACGGCAGCTAAGTAGACGGGAGCACCGGCCCCTACGCGTTCGGCATAATTTCCTTTCCTTAAAAGCCGGTGAATACGGCCAACAGGAAATTGTAATCCCGCTCGGTTGGAACGAGATTTCGCCTTTCCCTTCACTTTTCCACCCTTACCACGTCCAGACATTGTATTGCTAACTTTTTTAAACTAAAAATAACCGAAAAACTAATGGCGACAACGCTCACGTCCTTTCGACAACGAATGAACAACTGGCAGTGAACTGTCCAGCGAATAGCTTTTATTCGGCAACTTCTCAAAACACTAGTACGTTTCCTACTCGACCAATCAGAGCTTTCTACGACATAACGCCAAGAATGGGCGGAGCTTAGAAGTGTAGCGTCATTTATCAAATAATTAAACGACTATAGGTATATTTCGGTTTAGTCTTTTATCTTTTGCTGTATGGGTAGGTCGCGAATCTCATTCGTTTAAAATGCCACCGAAGACAAGCGGTAAAGCGGCAAAAAAGGCTGGAAAAGCCCAGAAAAACATTTCTAAGAGCGATAAGAAAAAGAAGCGTAGGAGGAAGGAAAGCTACGCGATTTACATATACAAAGTTTTAAAGCAGGTTCATCCCGATACGGGTATTTCCAGCAAGGCCATGTCGATTATGAATTCTTTCGTGAACGATATATTCGAAAGGATAGCCGCCGAAGCGTCGCGCCTCGCCCATTACAATAAAAGATCGACCATCACGAGCAGAGAAATCCAAACCGCCGTTAGGTTATTGTTACCCGGTGAATTGGCTAAGCATGCCGTTAGCGAAGGTACCAAAGCTGTCACTAAATATACCAGTTCTAAGTAAACGAAATATATTATTTTGAAGGTGATCATAATAATATGAAGGGTGGAAAACGGCTCTTTTCAGAGCCCCAAAATGTTTAAAGAAGAAAAAAAGAAATAAACTATTGTTAAGAAGATAGGATATATACGAAGTCAAATAAATTAAAATATAGTAATCGTTCATAAAAATGTTAAAATATCCAGAAAAAAATATTTTATTTTATATATTCATTCCTTTACGGTAACATAATAACAGTATATGTGATACCCCTTTCTTATCGTGATATAAACTTCAAGTCAATCCAGCAGGTGTTCACACCTTATTACTAAGGATTCCTCAATATTCACAATATATTTGTGAGCATAATATTCTAAATTCAATTCACAAATATTATAACTAAAGCGTCATATAAACGGAAAAAATATCAATGTCTCTTTTTTCTAATAGAAGTTGGTGGTTCTGAGAAGAACCTTTTTTTTTCATATAAATACAAAAAACGACCTTAATATAGGACAGCCGTAGCATTTATGCACGTTCGCCTCTAATGCGTCTGGCTAATTGAATGTCCTTAGGCATGATAGTTACTCGTTTAGCATGGATCGCACACAAATTGGTGTCTTCAAAGAGACCAACCAAATAGGCCTCGCTAGCTTCTTGCAAAGCCATCACTGCCGAACTTTGGAAACGTAAATCGGTCTTGAAATCCTGAGCGATTTCGCGAACCAATCGTTGGAAAGGCAATTTCCTAATCAATAATTCGGTACTCTTCTGATAGCGTCGGATTTCTCTTAGAGCGACCGTACCGGGTCTGTAACGATGCGGTTTTTTAACACCACCGGTAGCGGGAGCGCTTTTCCTGGCTGCTTTAGTAGCCAATTGTTTTCTGGGAGCCTTACCTCCGGTTGATTTTCGAGCAGTTTGCTTGGTACGAGCCATCGTCTAAACGGGTCTGACTTCAAACGTGTAGGAAGAATTACAAGCGCAAGCACCAACGAACTTTTGGAAACTGATCGAAGGTGTCAAAGAAATCTCCCTTTTTAATAATGTGTGAAGATATTCTGATTGGTCCGGCTAGCATCTGTGGGCGGGACCCGATTCGAACTCAACAAAACCCATGGTAGGATTTGAAATTGAAATAGTTACCCGTAGTATTCGAGGTGTACGCTGCACAATTCGATTATAAATTTGCTTTCTTTTAATACTAAATTGAATAAATCATGACGGGCAGAGGTAAAGGTGGTAAAGGTTTGGGAAAAGGAGGCGCTAAGCGGCATCGTAAAGTGCTTCGTGATAATATCCAAGGTATTACGAAACCCGCCATCAGAAGATTGGCTAGGCGGGGTGGAGTTAAACGTATATCCGGTCTAATTTATGAAGAAACCAGAGGTGTATTAAAAGTATTTTTGGAAAACGTTATCAGAGACGCCGTCACTTATACCGAACACGCCAAAAGGAAAACCGTTACTGCCATGGATGTAGTATACGCCCTCAAACGCCAAGGACGAACCCTATACGGATTTGGCGGTTAAATAAAGTATTATATATGCTGACCAATTAAAACAGAACAACGTATCTATTCAACTAAAGAAAACAACGGTTCTTTTCAGAGCCACAAATTTACTAGCATAAAAAAAGAAATTTATTATTCGAAAATGGACTAAGATGACGTTAAATTTTATTAAATATCTGCTCCTTTCATCTAAGATTTACTTGTAAAGTAACAAATATACTGCATTATAATAGACGATCGTAATATAAAAAGATAGATAAAGTTTAAAATAAGATTTCATAATAAATGTTAGGTTAATGACAAGAATGTAAATGATGGTGAACAATCGAATACCGAATCTTCGTTGAAGCTTTAATATAGTTTTCCTTTAGAGAGAAAATACTCCGAGATAAACTTCGCGTCGATGAGCTTGGAGAATCCTTAAGATTTCAAAGAAGGTACGGTAGTTCTACGCACGTATGTATGGAGATCGCGTTCCATGTATTTATTGACTTTAGATAACTATTTATGAAAACAGATTTCAACTAAAGAAGCAAAATATACTATAATATATATGAGCATTGTATCGATACAGAAGGGTTTGACACGATATTCTTATAGACGTCTCGATATCGTTGCTCACCCGATACGTTCGATTGTAACCCAGAGTTCGGATGGTGTTAAGAAACCGTTAAATAAGAAGTATATTAGTATAGGATCGGTTAATTTTCATGTCATTGTTTTCTTACAGTTAATTCGACAACGGTACGTTTCGATATAGATTCGTTTTGGACAACGAACAATCTGTACCGCATCAATTAGGAATAATATGTCTCGTTTCTCCAATAATAGCATTAGATCTGTACGGAATTGCATTTATATCAAAAGACGATATATCGGGGGACGTAGATTTGAAAAGATATATTTTCATAGTTATAACCGAAAGTCTATAACTCGAATGTAAATTGGTAGTTTCGACGGAATCGAGAGCAACGCTTGATTTTGTGCTTCCTTCTAAGACGATAGTCAACGTAAAATTTATTGGTAAAGTTTGCTACTTCTACTACGTTTTATCTTTTAACGCCTCGAACATAAATCGTATGATATTCTAAAGGATTTATGTATTTAATATGAGAAATAAGTAAACGGTTCCAAGCTCGATGAACGTTTCGACGAAGCCGGAATATGGAACGTCGTTCGCGCTCGACCGTTCAGTCCTCCGTTCGGCTCATATCATATAGGGTACGCATTAAATGAGAGCGACCGCCAGACAGTTAAAATACGCGAACGAGAAGCATACGCACGTACGTAACTTTGTCAAACGAATCGTGATTAGAACGTTCTTATAAGAAAATTAAGAAATTATATCAGAATGTCGGACGTCGATATTAGCGGACAAGCGGTTTCTCCTTCGTCGAATCAAGGGAGTGGAGGAAATTCCGCCGCCGTTGTTAACGCATCGTCAACAGGCACACCGGCCGGGTCGAATTCATCTTCGGTGTCGGCTACGGGAGCCGCATCAGCTACAGCCGGTAGCGCAGGTTCGTCTGCAGGAGGGAAGAAAGAAAAATCCACTTCGAGCAAGGCGAAGAGTTCTAAATCGAAAGTTAGTCATCCTCCGATCGCTGATATGGTAACGAGTGCAATTAAAGGATTGAAAGAGAAAGGCGGAACTTCCTTCAGAGCTATTAAAAAATACATAGCGGCCAATTACAAAGTGGATGCTGACAAATTATCGCCCTTTATAAAGAAATATATAAAGACGTGGATCGCTTCGGGTGTTTTGGTACAAACGAAGGGCAAAGGAGCTTCCGGATCATTTAAATTAGCGGCTTCGGCACGTAAAGCAGGAGGTACGACAGCCGCAGGTACGAAGAAAAGAAAAACGGCCACTGCCAAAACCGGACAGAAAAATAAACGAAAACCAGTAGGAGGTGCCGCGACAGCTACGACAGCCGGTGGTAAAAAAGCGTCTGCCAAAAAAACCTCAGAGAAAACGGAAAAAAAGACGACCGCCGCCTCCGCCTCAACTAAGAAAACCACAGCTAAAAGTAAGAAAGGTGAATCTGCAACTTTGGCCGAGAAAAAAGCTTCTGCCAAAAAAGCCGTCGAAAAGAAAACAGGAAAGAAATCTACCGCCGCCACGACTACGTCCGCTTCCAATGCCGCCGCTAATAGTTCATCTTCGAAAGCAGCAAAAAGCAACACGGCCGCAAGATCCCCGAAATCGCCTTCCAAAGCGAAAAAATCTAATAAAGCCGGACCTACGAAAAAGCCCAAGGCGCCTAAACCGAAAAGTGCTAAGACGACGACCTCAACTGTTCGTGTTGCCGCTGGTGAAGGTGCGAAAACTAAAAAACCAGTATCACCAAAGAAAAAGAAATAAAACTATTTCTACTACGTATGACGATATATTAAACAGGCGACACATTTCATCGTCAGATCAAGAAGACACGGAGTTGAAAATTACAAATATCCCGACACTCCTGGACGTGCTACGACTTCCCTAAAAAATACGTTCGTCCAAGACCGTATTTTTTTAATAGAAAAAAAAACGGTTCTTTTCAGAACCACAATATAACTTTATAAAAGAAAGAATATTTATATAATTTATTTATTATCTTATTATTACTTAAATGATTATTTTCTAGATAGAGCCGTAACTAATTAGGGAACCGATCGATCGATACTCTAAAACAGTAATAAAGGAATATTCAGTACAGATCAGATTATTTATAAATTTTCTAGTTAATATTTATTCTTTAATAAGAACGCGTATTCTAACTTCTTTTTTATACGATTTTGTTGGCCCTGAAAAGGACCGATATTAAAGGGCGTATGCAAAACTTTAAACGGTTTGCGTTATCTATTTGGTTTTGCTGTCTGTCTTTTTAGGCAATAATACTGCTTGAATGTTAGGCAAGACGCCGCCCTGGGCAATAGTAACGCCAGATAACAGTTTATTCAATTCCTCGTCGTTTCTGATGGCCAATTGTAAATGCCTAGGGATAATCCTTGTTTTCTTGTTGTCTCTAGCGGCGTTACCCGCCAACTCGAGAACTTCGGCCGCCAGATATTCCATTACGGCAGCTAAGTAAACGGGAGCACCGGCCCCTACGCGTTCGGCATAATTTCCTTTCCTTAGAAGTCGGTGAATACGACCGACAGGAAATTGTAATCCCGCACGATTGGAACGAGACTTCGCCTTTCCCTTCACTTTTCCGCCTTTACCACGTCCGGACATGTTAATCTCGATCGTTGTTAGATACTGCTCACCTTTAAATCAAAAACGGTACTGGAAATTTCTTACAGATCGGCCTGGAATTTTGTCCGCGAGCCAAACTCGTTATATCATACGCGACCAATCAGACTCTAACTCGGGCTATGGGCGGGGCTTAGAAGTGTTCCTTCGAATGTTATAAGTTCTAGAATTAAAGGCATTTTTTTAGTTAAGTACTCTTTGAGGTACGTGAGACGTCGGGATTTTTATTTCGAAATGCCACCGAAGACAAGCGGTAAGGCGGCCAAGAAAGCCGGAAAAGCCCAGAAAAATATCTCTAAGAGCGACAAGAAAAAGAAGCGCAGGAGGAAGGAAAGCTATGCGATTTACATATACAAAGTTTTAAAGCAGGTTCATCCCGATACGGGTATCTCCAGCAAGGCCATGTCGATCATGAATTCTTTCGTGAACGATATATTCGAAAGGATAGCCGCCGAAGCGTCGCGTCTCGCCCATTACAATAAGAGATCAACGATCACGAGCAGAGAAATCCAAACCGCCGTTAGGTTATTGTTACCCGGTGAGTTGGCTAAGCACGCCGTTAGCGAAGGTACCAAAGCAGTCACCAAATATACCAGTTCTAAGTAAATTAATTCACATACCTATGTGTGTTTCAATATACTACTTACCTGCAAAATCGGTTCTTTTCAGAACCACAATTGGATATACATTTTAAAAAATGAAATGTTAAACAGTAGCTGACATTTTATAAAAACAGAATTTTCAGATATATATATATATATTGTAGTTATTGTATTGAATTATATTATATCATTATAATCTGTTATATAGTAAGTATATAGAATAAGTTTTGTAAAAATGGTACGGCCCGAGATTGTTATTTAAAAATAAGGTAAAGTATTTCTGGAGTGACTTCGAAAATATGTGTATTCATTTTTATTACGTTTATGACTATATGATAATTAATTTATTTTTCCTAACTGTGGCTAATTGTGGATTGTGGCTAATTTCTACACGATAAGTATTAATCACGGGAACGTCTCGAAATGAACAAATAGGAACTGTAATTAATCAAGAATTTAGAATGGAACTATCGTCCTAATATAATGAGGATCGTCAAAGAGAAGATACTTTTTTTTTCGTTTACTAGGTTGACCTTGCTTGGGGACAGTGGAACTCAGTGGAAAATCGCTGATGGTGGGTGAGGAGGATAGGCCTGTGGTCAGAATCGATATCTTGGAGTACTTGCAGGTCAGAGGCTTGATTCGAATTTTGATAGATAAAAAAGTCAATTATTGTCGGTCGATTGGAGGAGTAGTGAGTTGGTTCGCTTGGAGCAATAAGCCCAAGTTCCAACTCATCTATTATCCCGGCCGATAGTAATTCTTCCAATAGCTGTGTGGTTGATGGCGTTGAAAATGGCCTGAAAATCTCCTTGGTCATCTGAATATGTTCCGAAGAGTATTTCGCCAATGGAGATCGGGTTCGTGTTCTAGTGGAATCCAGACCAGCCAGACGACTGTTATCTTGAGTTCCCCGTACATGAGTGGGGGGAGGAATTGGTCTTTTGGGTTTGGTTGTTTTTGGAGTAGGTCGGCACTTGCATCCCGAGTAATTTGCGGTGTATGGTTCTCAACAGTTGGTGCATTTCGGCGGGGAATTTCTGTCTTTGGGACTTGACGTAGGCCGGAGTGGCTTTACAGTTGGCCGATGAATGACCGTAGAATTGGCAGTTAAAACGTTGAACGCGCCTGCCGTTGCCGCGCTGGGCTTGGACTTTTACCACCTGATTCATTAGGCGGTCGACCGCGAAGATACGGCGTTCCTCTCGAGGAACCGACCAACATGGATTGGATTGAAACCGAGCTTCATGAGCGCGGTTCGGACTTCGAGTTACCATTACGTCGAGAGAGAAATATAATATATTAGCTGACCCCGCAGACACTCCGTACCCTGTACTCAATGGATAAATAAAGGATTCATTCTATCAAATTCTTCGTTCAAATCACTTTCGAATCATCCTTAGGAACATTCTGATATCGGAAAACCTTATCCGTAGTCGATAAACGATATCTAACGGATGAATTATAGAAAATGGCCAATAAGCGGCAAATATCCGATCGTAAGGGTGCACCATCGTTTCGGCGAATCATTCTTTTGGAATCTTACGTTCTACAAGCAAAACATTTATTCATAGGTATATACCGATAATAACGAACGGGCCGACGTAACAACCTAAAATGTCCTGAAATACGTGAGAACAGTTTTACTCCGATCGCCGTATCGATATGTGACAGTATCCATCCTATGAAGGATCTTTACATTCTACTAGCATAATTTTATGGATCGGAATTTTCCGACTTTTAAAGAACGTGATCGGCAGTCTAGAAACGGCCTGAGGACGTATTAACACGAGAGGTTAAAATTATTGCTTTAGAAGTTCACGTTGTCTAAAGCTAAAGTTTATTCATCGGAACATTCCGATAATAACGAGAACGGGCAGACGTAAAAACGAAAAATTTGCGCAACGTCCGTATAAACGATCTGTTCTAAAACACCCATACATTTCCGATAGCTGGCGAGAGACCCGCGCTTAAATCGTGTGCGCTTCTACGTGGGGCGATACGAGAGACGGATACGACGGGTCGGGTCGACCGGCGCTGTGACACTTTTACCGAGTGGCTTTTGATCAGCGAAGGTGGTATTACATATTATATGTTAATATATAAGATCCGAACCGTATTTTTTTATTTATCTAAATAAAAAGCGTATTTCGTCGTGTTATTATATATTCGTAACGCTCTCGCGATTTTGTATCGTCGTTTCGTTGTTCTTCCTGGTCGGTTTTTTTCGATATATCGGGAAGCGTACGACGACGACGACGGTATCACTGCGAGATCGCGAATTCGGCGGGAACATTCGGCTTCGTTAGAAGAAGATGATCCACGATTCATATGCGATTGGAATTATTATTTTTATGGACGTATCGGTTTTTCATCGGAACGTTCATAAAACAGCAACACATTTTGCGATAGCTCTCTGCTCTCCGAGCGAGAATAAAATAAAAAATCACGAAACGTTTCTCGTACGAGGTTTCCTTGTCGCTTTATATATTTCTATCTAGCGAAGGGTTCGGAGAGAATGTTTTTCGAGGTCTTATAAACGCCGAACGATATTTTGCGGCATCCAATTTTCGACGTAGTCGACGATCGTCGTCGATAATCGAGATAATTGGGTGCCTAGTCGATCGGTTGTGTATAAAAAAAACAAAAGATGTGTCTAAGATGATGATATCGTTTTGTTTTATTAGACAACTAATATTAAAATGTAAGAGCGTGGCGCCTCGGACCGGTTTTTCCGTCGTCTAGGCGCGCTATCATGCACCTCCTTTTTATTAGTCGTCGATATATATTATATATCGTCGTCTTACGCACACGTTTCTTTATAAGTCAAACTTATAAAATAAACTGTGTCTGTATTTGTTTTATCTGCTTCGTGTCGATAAAATAATAAGAACAGTTCCCTGGTTGATCCTGCCAGTAGTCATATGCTTGTCTCAAAGATTAAGCCATGCATGTCTCAGTACATACCGAATTAAGGTGAAACCGCGAAAGGCTCATTAAATCAGTTATGGTTCCTTAGATCGTACCCACAATTACTTGGATAACTGTGGTAATTCTAGAGCTAATACATGCAAACAGAGCTCCGACCAGAGATGGAAGGAGTGCTTTTATTAGATCAAAACCAATCGGTTTCGGGTTCGCGCTCGTCATCGTACAACTTGGTGACTCTGAATAACTTTAAGCTGATCGCACGGTCTCGCACCGGCGACACATCTTTCAAATGTCTGCCTTATCAACTGTCGATGGTAGGTTCTGCGCCTACCATGGTCGTAACGGGTAACGGGGAATCAGGGTTCGATTCCGGAGAGGGAGCCTGAGAAACGGCTACCACATCCAAGGAAGGCAGCAGGCGCGCAAATTACCCACTCCCGGCACGGGGAGGTAGTGACGAAAAATAACGATACGGGACTCATCCGAGGCCCCGTAATCGGAATGAGTACACTCTAAACCCTTTAACGAGGATCAATTGGAGGGCCAGTCTGGTGCCAGCAGCCGCGGTAATTCCAGCTCCAATAGCGTATATTAAAGTTGTTGCGGTTAAAAAGCTCGTAGTCGAATTTGTGTCTCGCGCCGCCGGTTCATCGTTCGCGGTGTTAACTGGCGTGTTTTTCGCGAGACGTCCTGCCGGTGGGCTTAGTCGTGTCGCGTCGCCGTCGCGCGTGCGTTTCGGCGTGCGTGTTGTGCGCGTCGTGGTTACGACGGCCCAACTCAATCCTGCCGCGGTGCTCTTTACTGAGTGTCGAGGTGGGCCGGCACGTTTACTTTGAACAAATTAGAGTGCTCAAAGCAGGCTAAAATTTCGCCTGAATACTGTATGCATGGAATAATGGAATAGGACCTCGGTTCTATTTTGTTGGTTTTCGGAACCCCGAGGTAATGATTAATAGGAACGGATGGGGGCATTCGTATTGCGACGTTAGAGGTGAAATTCTTGGATCGTCGCAAGACGAACAGAAGCGAAAGCATTTGCCAAAAACGCTTTCATTGATCAAGAACGAAAGTTAGAGGTTCGAAGGCGATCAGATACCGCCCTAGTTCTAACCTTAAACGATGCCAGCTAGCGATCCGTCGACGTTCCCTAATATGACTCGACGGGCAGCTTCCGGGAAACCAAAGCTTTTGGGTTCCGGGGGAAGTATGGTTGCAAAGCTGAAACTTAAAGGAATTGACGGAAGGGCACCACCAGGAGTGGAGCCTGCGGCTTAATTTGACTCAACACGGGAAACCTCACCAGGCCCGGACACCGGAAGGATTGACAGATTGAGAGCTCTTTCTTGATTCGGTGGGTGGTGGTGCATGGCCGTTCTTAGTTGGTGGAGCGATTTGTCTGGTTAATTCCGATAACGAACGAGACTCTAGCCTGCTAACTAGGCGCTTTTTGACATCCTAAAGGCCCGCCGGCCGCGTTGCTTTCGGGTTTCGCGGTTCGTGCGCGGTTTTTACTGTCGGCGTACAAACTATTCTTCTTAGAGGGACAGGCGGCTTCTAGCCGCACGAGATTGAGCAATAACAGGTCTGTGATGCCCTTAGATGTTCTGGGCCGCACGCGCGCTACACTGAAGGAATCAGCGTGTCTTCCCTGGCCGAGCGGCCCGGGTAACCCGCTGAACCTCCTTCGTGCTAGGGATTGGGGCTTGCAATTGTTCCCCATGAACGAGGAATTCCCAGTAAGCGCGAGTCATAAGCTCGCGTTGATTACGTCCCTGCCCTTTGTACACACCGCCCGTCGCTACTACCGATTGAATGATTTAGTGAGGTCTTCGGATCGACACGCGATGGCGTTTCGGCGTCGTCGATGTGTAGGAAAAGATGACCAAACTTGATCATTTAGAGGAAGTAAAAGTCGTAACAAGGTTTCCGTAGGTGAACCTGCGGAAGGATCATTACAGTGTGTTGTTATGCCTATATATATATAATAGGTAAACGTACAAGTCTGTAAAAATCATTGTCGAACGTTAAAGAGCCATCTACGAAGTTCGGAAGTTCCGATCGAATTTCGACGTCGTCAACGTAGCTGTTTTCGGGTACCTATAATATATGGTTTTAAAAGATGTACGCCCGAAAGCGGAGATATATACGATGAAGATGTTGTTATATAGGACGACGAGTAATAATCGTCGGCCTACGACGGATTTCGTTATAAATGGACAAATCGAGCGCAAAATAAAACGATTTTGCCAATTATATTTCTAATCGACGTTTCGATCCTCATATCGACGAACATATACGATGATCGGTAATGTGATTAGTTTACGAAAATCTTATCACCCTTCGTTTGTTTCATTCCAAAAGGGTGAGATTTAGTTTACGAAAATATTGCCAAACTATGATCAGCGTATGCTCTTTTGTTGTCGTACGAGGTGAGACGACGAAAATTTACAACGAACGTCACCATTTCGAGTAGTCTGTCTCCGCTCCTCTCGTTGTGTGTAGTGGAGAAGACGAAAATAAACCGTAAGAGCGTTTTAAAGTCGACGGCGGCTGCGAAAGGGGCGCAAGCGCTGTCTATGACGTGAGCGCGCGTCGTCGTCGTCGTCGTCGTCTTATAATAGAAACGTTTCGATATGCGTTTAAAACCTAACTTAAAAAAAGATTACCCTAAACGGTGGATCACTTGGCTCGTGGGTCGATGAAGAACGCAGCTAATTGCGCGTCAACTTGTGAACTGCAGGACACATGAACATCGACATTTCGAACGCACATTGCGGTCCTGGGATCTCATACCCGGACCACTCCTGGCTGAGGGTCGTATCTCATTTCAAGACTGCTCGGATTTTCTTTGATCTTCGCGATCGACGAGAAATGTCTGAGCGTGCTGAGCGTATAAGCGCGATTCGATCGCGACGTTCTAAAACGTGACAGCGGACCCGTACGTGTGACCTAACTCTCTCGTACGGGTCGTACGAATATGAAAGGGATGAGACGTGTTTAAAACGGTCGTTCGCACGTTTTTGTGATAAACGTAGCGCGCACCATTAATACGATCGTCGTATCCGATAAAATTAGTTTTTAATCGACGTCGGATCGTAGGTGCGTTGTCTCTCGAATACGAGGGAGAAAACACCGTTTTTCGACGGCGCGTCTTTTCCATTCTAAACTTTTATATTTCGTATTGGCTCCTAATCTTCATTATTATGATGATTACGAGCGCCACGCATATTAAACTAGCGACCTCAGAGCAGGTGAGACTACCCGCTGAATTTAAGCATATTACTAAGCGGAGGAAAAGAAACTAACTAGGATTCCCTTAGTAGCTGCGAGCGAACAGGGATTAGCCCAGCACCGAATCCCGCGACCGACATCGGGCGCCGGGAAATGTGGTGTTCGGGAGGGTCCATTATCTCGACGTTACGTCGCGCGTCCAAGTCCATCTTGAACGGGGCAACAGCCCATAGAGGGTGCCAGGCCCGTAGCGACCGTGACTGACGGCGAGAGGATCTCTCCTTAGAGTCGGGTTGCTTGAGAGTGCAGCCCTAAGCGGGTGGTAAACTCCATCTAAGGCTAAATATAACCACGAGACCGATAGCGAACAAGTACCGTGAGGGAAAGTTGAAAAGCACTTTGAAGAGAGAGTTCAAGAGTACGTGAAACCGTTTAGGGGTAAACCTGAGAAACCCGAAAGGTCGAAGGGAGAAATTCATTCGCGGCTCGTAGTAGGCGGCGTGCGATCGCGTGACACGTGACGTTTCGGCGTTGCGCGCGCCTTTCGTACGTCGATCCGGCGACGAACGCGTGCACTTTTCTCCTTGTAGGACGTCGCGATCCGTTGGGCGTCGGCTTAAGGCTCGAGGTGGAGACCGTAGACTGCGGTTCGCGCCGTTTTCGTTTACGGACCCTCGTGTTCGCGGTCGACTCGCTCGACGGTATACCGAATGGTTTAAGGCCGCTACTCGTTAGCGTTCGGCTCGTCGCAAGCGCGTCAGATGCACGTCGGTAATCGGACCCGGTGCCGTTTCCGACCTCTGATGACTGTTGGCGACGAGGTTCTCGAACAGACCTAGACCGATCGGCGACGCTATAGCTTTGGGTACTTTCAGGACCCGTCTTGAAACACGGACCAAGGAGTCTAGCATGTGCGCGAGTCATTGGGAATCACTAAACCTAAAGGCGTAATGAAAGTGAAAGTTCGTCTCGCACGAACTCAGGGAAGATGGGCGGTTTACCCTTAAAAGTGGCCGCTTCGCATTCCCGGGGCGTCTCGTTCTCATCGCGAGAAGAGGCGCACCAAGAGCGTACACGCTGGGACCCGAAAGATGGTGAACTATGCCTGGTCAGGACGAAGTCAGGGGAAACCCTGATGGAGGTCCGTAGCGATTCTGACGTGCAAATCGATCGTCGGAACTGGGTATAGGGGCGAAAGACTAATCGAACCATCTAGTAGCTGGTTCCCTCCGAAGTTTCCCTCAGGATAGCTGGCGCTCGTAGCGTACGAGTCTCATCCGGTAAAGCGAATGATTAGAGGCATTGGGGTCGAAACGACCTCAACCTATTCTCAAACTTTAAATGGGTGAGATCTCCGGCTTGCTTAAATGATGAAGCCGCGAGATTTCGGATCAGAGTGCCAAGTGGGCCATTTTTGGTAAGCAGAACTGGCGCTGTGGGATGAACCAAACGTCGAGTT
>NW_027473224.1:22500-35154 GCF_030347505.1 Rhynchophorus ferrugineus
TATGCCTGTATAAATAACAAAGGCGAATAGAGAGGATGTCAATATTTTCTATTCGCCTTTTTATTTGTCTAAATTCGTTCTTGGGAACATTTTCCGTACATAAATATATCGCATTGATATACATCGACGATGCATTTATGTATGCCTGTATAAATAACAAAGGCGAATAGAGAGGATGTCAATCTTTTCTATTCGCCTTTTTATTTGTCTAAATTCGTTCTTGGGAACATTTTCCGTACATAAGTATATTGCATATAATATGCGTATGTATATAAAGACAAATACAAGGGATGTAAATCTCTTTTATTTTGCTAAATTCGTTTTACAGAACGTTGTGTAAACTTAAGGATATCATTCATCTTAACCGATAAGCACCTAGCCTATACTCTTTTTGTATTCTATTATCATGTTTGGAAACATTTTCTTACGATTTCCAGAATTAAATTCACTATTTTAATTCGGAACATTGTCTTAAATGTACGTTCAGTTCGAAGACGAACCACAAGATACGTTTATAAGTTATACCTTATGAGACTATTAAATATACAGTTTTCAGACCTAATGCGATGAACTATCAAAAAACAATTAAAAAACATCGCCCCGTGCGGAAATTGAATTGGAGACTAATTCCATTCATCTGAATTCGATCATTACCCGCATTGTACTTCTAGAGCCCGTTCGGTCCGATGGCGAATAAAATCCGCGTTTCAGTATATCATATGCGGTTAAACGGTGAGGCCAGTTACAACTGCATTAAAACCTCCGATGTATACCTGAATATAGCGGGAGGACGCCCGCATAATTTGACGAACCTTCAAGTGCACCTACTTATGAGGGACCATATAATACCAATTCGACATGACGAGAATTCAGAGCCAAATCGATATCACATGGCAACTATATTTGGTTCTAATGAAATGAAGGATCAACGAACATGAAGACATGCTCATCAATCACAGATACATGGAATTCTGTATCGTCGCAACCGATAATACGTACAACCTTCGATTGGAATGAATTAATCAAAAAAATTGGACGAAAATAGTTTAGACATTCAGAAAACTGACAATTAGGTAAAACTGTAAAACCTGCTTTAAATAGAAACCACATTAATCAAAAAAGGTCATGCATTGTAATACGATTAGTTACGAAAGTAGCCTAACCTTTGGACCATTTTGAATTTTAACTTATCGAGATATCGTTCGCGGGTAAACGGCGGGACTAACTACCACCGCCTTGACAACCGCAGCCTATGCCCGAACAAATCAGGAAGGCGCGTGCATGGATTAACGAGATTCCCACTGTCCTTATCTAAAATTTTACGCAATACTGCCGCGACGGAACCGAACAGGCGCTCGGAGACCCGTACGTGAACCGTCCCCGATACTTACGCAGGAAAGACCAGCTCGGAGCTTTAACAAGCACCAGAGCCATAGACAGATAGTCTACATTTCAAAATGTCCATATACTTACGCAGGAAAGACCAGCTCAGCAGATCGCGTTCGGATCCGTTCAGAGAAGGATCGAGATGCCGAGCGCGGGTAAACGGCGGGACTAACTACCACCGCCTTGACAACCGCAGCCTATGCCCGAACATATCAGGAAGGCGCGTGCATGGATTAACGAGATTCCCACTGTCCTTATCTAAAATTTTACGCAATACTGCCGCGACGGAACCGAACAGGCGCTCGGAGACCCGTACGTGAACCGTTCCCGATACTTACGCAGGAAAGACCAGCTCGGAGCTTTAACAAGCACCAGAGCCATAGACAGATAGTCTACATTTCAAAATGTCCATATACTTACGCAGGAAAGACCAGCTCAGCAGATCGCGTTCGGATCCGTTCAGAGAAGGATCGAGATGCCGAGCGCGGGTAAACGGCGGGACTAACTACCACCAACTTGACAACCGCAGCCTATGCCCGAACATATCAGGAAGGCGCGTGCATGGATTAACGAGATTCCCACTGTCCTTATCTAAAATTTTACGCAATACGGCCGCGACGGAACCGAACAGGCGCTCGGAGACCCGTACGTGAACCGTCCCCGATACTTACGCAGGAAAGACCAGCTCGGAGCTTTAACAAGCACCAGAGCCATAGACAGATAGTCTACATTTCAAAATGTCCATATACTTACGCAGGAAAGACCAGCTCAGACCTTTAACAAGCACCAGAGCCATAGACTCATGGTCTACATTTCAAAATGTCCCTAACTAAGATCGCGTTCGGATCCGTTCAGAGAAGGATCGAGATGCCGAGCGCGGGTAAACGGCGGGACTAACTACCACCACCTTGACAACCGCAGCCTATGCCCGAACATATCAGGAAGGCGCGTGCATGGATTAACGAGATTCCCACTGTCCTTATCTAAAATTTTACGCAATACGGCCGCGACGGAACCGAACAGGCGCTCGGAGACCCGTACGTGAACCGTCCCCGATACTTACGCAGGAAAGACCAGCTCGGAGCTTTAACAAGCACCAGAGCCATAGACAGATAGTCTACATTTCAAAATGTCCATATACTTACGCAGGAAAGACCAGCTCAGCAGATCGCGTTCGGATCCGTTCAGAGAAGGATCGAGATGCCGAGCGCGGGTAAACGGCGGGACTAACTACCACCACCTTGACAACCGCAGCCTATGCCCGAACATATCAGGAAGGCGCGTGCATGGATTAACGAGATTCCCACTGTCCTTATCTAAAATTTTACGCAATACGGCCGCGACGGAACCGAACAGGCGCTCGGAGACCCGTACGTGAACCGTCCCCGATACTTACGCAGGAAAGACCAGCTCGGAGCTTTAACAAGCACCAGAGCCATAGACAGATAGTCTACATTTCAAAATGTCCATATACTTACGCAGGAAAGACCAGCTCAGCAGATCGCGTTCGGATCCGTTCAGAGAAGGATCGAGATGCCGAGCGCGGGTAAACGGCGGGACTAACTACCACCACCTTGACAACCGCAGCCTATGCCCGAACATATCAGGAAGGCGCGTGCATGGATTAACGAGATTCCCACTGTCCTTATCTAAAATTTTACGCAATACGGCCGCGACGGAACCGAACAGGCGCTCGGAGACCCGTACGTGAACCGTCCCCGATACTTACGCAGGAAAGACCAGCTCGGAGCTTTAACAAGCACCAGAGCCATAGACAGATAGTCTACATTTCAAAATGTCCATATACTTACGCAGGAAAGACCAGCTCAGACCTTTAACAAGCACCAGAGCCATAGACTCATGGTCTACATTTCAAAATGTCCCTAACTAAGATCGCGTTCGGATCCGTTCAGAGAAGGATCGAGATGCCGAGCGCGGGTAAACGGCGGGACTAACTACCACCACCTTGACAACCGCAGCCTATGCCCGAACATATCAGGAAGGCGCGTGCATGGATTAACGAGATTCCCACTGTCCTTATCTAAAATTTTACGTAATACGGCCGCGACGGAACCGAACAGGCGCTCGGAGACCCGTACGTGAACCGTCCCCGATACTTACGCAGGAAAGACCAGCTCGGAGCTTTAACAAGCACCAGAGCCATAGACAGATAGTCTACATTTCAAAATGTCCATATACTTACGCAGGAAAGACCAGCTCAGACCTTTAACAAGCACCTGAGCCATAGACTCATGGTCTACATTTCAAAATGTCCCTAACTAAGATCGCGTTCGGATCCGTTCAGAGAAGGATCGAGATGCCGAGCGCGGGTAAACGGCGGGACTAACTACCACCACCTTGACAACCGCAGCCTATGCCCGAACATATCAGGAAGGCGCGTGCATGGATTAACGAGATTCCCACTGTCCTTATCTAAAATTTTACGCAATACGGCCGCGACGGAACCGAACAGGCGCTCGGAGACCCGTACGTGAACCGTCCCCGATACTTACGCAGGAAAGACCAGCTCGGAGCTTTAACAAGCACCAGAGCCATAGACAGATAGTCTACATTTCAAAATGTCCATATACTTACGTAGGAAAGACCAGCTCAGACCTTTAACAAGCACCAGAGCCATAGACTCATGGTCTACAATTCAAAATGTCCCTAACTAAGATCGCGTTCGGATCCGTTCAGAGAAGGATCGAGATGCCGAGCGCGGGTAAACGGCGGGACTAACTACCACCACCTTGACAACCGCAGCCTATGCCCGAACATATCAGGAAGGCGCGTGCATGGATTAACGAGATTCCCACTGTCCTTATCTAAAATTTTACGCAATACTGCCGCGACGGAACCGAACAGGCGCTCGGAGACCCGTACGTGAACCGTTCCCGATACTTACGCAGGAAAGACCAGCTCGGAGCTTTAACAAGCACCAGAGCCATAGACAGATAGTCTACATTTCAAAATGTCCATATACTTACGCAGGAAAGACCAGCTCAGACCTTTAACAAGCACCAGAGCCATAGACTCATGGTCTACATTTCAAAATGTCCCTAACTAAGATCGCGTTCGGATCCGTTCAGAGAAGGATCGAGATGCCGAGCGCGGGTAAACGGCGGGACTAACTACCACCACCTTGACAACCGCAGCCTATGCCCGAACATATCAGGAAGGCGCGTGCATGGATTAACGAGATTCCCACTGTCCTTATCTAAAATTTTACGCAATACGGCCGCGACGGAACCGAACAGGCGCTCGGAGACCCGTACGTGAACCGTCCCCGATACTTACGCAGGAAAGACCAGCTCGGAGCTTTAACAAGCACCAGAGCCATAGACAGATAGTCTACATTTCAAAATGTCCATATACTTACGTAGGAAAGACCAGCTCAGACCTTTAACAAGCACCAGAGCCATAGACTCATGGTCTACAATTCAAAATGTCCCTAACTAAGATCGCGTTCGGATCCGTTCAGAGAAGGATCGAGATGCCGAGCGCGGGTAAACGGCGGGACTAACTACCACCACCTTGACAACCGCAGCCTATGCCCGAACATATCAGGAAGGCGCGTGCATGGATTAACGAGATTCCCACTGTCCTTATCTAAAATTTTACGCAATACGGCCGCGACGGAACCGAACAGGCGCTCGGAGACCCGTACGTGAACCGTCCCCGATACTTACGCAGGAAAGACCAGCTCGGAGCTTTAACAAGCACCAGAGCCATAGACAGATAGTCTACATTTCAAAATGTCCATATACTTACGTAGGAAAGACCAGCTCAGACCTTTAACAAGCACCAGAGCCATAGACTCATGGTCTACAATTCAAAATGTCCCTAACTAAGATCGCGTTCGGATCCGTTCAGAGAAGGATCGAGATGCCGAGCGCGGGTAAACGGCGGGACTAACTACCACCACCTTGACAACCGCAGCCTATGCCCGAACATATCAGGAAGGCGCGTGCATGGATTAACGAGATTCCCACTGTCCTTATCTAAAATTTTACGTAATACGGCCGCGACGGAACCGAACAGGCGCTCGGAGACCCGTACGTGAACCGTCCCCGATACTTACGCAGGAAAGACCAGCTCGGAGCTTTAACAAGCACCAGAGCCATAGACAGATAGTCTACATTTCAAAATGTCCATATACTTACGCAGGAAAGACCAGCTCAGCAGATCGCGTTCGGATCCGTTCAGAGAAGGATCGAGATGCCGAGCGCGGGTAAACGGCGGGACTAACTACCACCAACTTGACAACCGCAGCCTATGCCCGAACATATCAGGAAGGCGCGTGCATGGATTAACGAGATTCCCACTGTCCTTATCTAAAATTTTACGCAATACGGCCGCGACGGAACCGAACAGGCGCTCGGAGACCCGTACGTGAACCGTCCCCCGATACTTACGCAGGAAAGACCAGCTCGGAGCTTTAACAAGCACCAGAGCCATAGACAGATAGTCTACATTTCAAAATGTCCATATACTTACGCAGGAAAGACCAGCTCAGACCTTTAACAAGCACCAGAGCCATAGACTCATGGTCTACATTTCAAAATGTCCCTAACTAAGATCGCGTTCGGATCCGTTCAGAGAAGGATCGAGATGCCGAGCGCGGGTAAACGGCGGGACTAACTACCACCACCTTGACAACCGCAGCCTATGCCCGAACATATCAGGAAGGCGCGTGCATGGATTAACGAGATTCCCACTGTCCTTATCTAAAATTTTACGCAATACGGCCGCGACGGAACCGAACAGGCGCTCGGAGACCCGTACGTGAACCGTCCCCGATACTTACGCAGGAAAGACCAGCTCGGAGCTTTAACAAGCACCAGAGCCATAGACAGATAGTCTACATTTCAAAATGTCCATATACTTACGCAGGAAAGACCAGCTCAGCAGATCGCGTTCGGATCCGTTCAGAGAAGGATCGAGATGCCGAGCGCGGGTAAACGGCGGGACTAACTACCACCACCTTGACAACCGCAGCCTATGCCCGAACATATCAGGAAGGCGCGTGCATGGATTAACGAGATTCCCACTGTCCTTATCTAAAATTTTACGCAATACGGCCGCGACGGAACCGAACAGGCGCTCGGAGACCCGTACGTGAACCGTCCCCGATACTTACGCAGGAAAGACCAGCTCGGAGCTTTAACAAGCACCAGAGCCATAGACAGATAGTCTACATTTCAAAATGTCCATATACTTACGTAGGAAAGACCAGCTCAGACCTTTAACAAGCACCAGAGCCATAGACTCATGGTCTACAATTCAAAATGTCCCTAACTAAGATCGCGTTCGGATCCGTTCAGAGAAGGATCGAGATGCCGAGCGCGGGTAAACGGCGGGACTAACTACCACCACCTTGACAACCGCAGCCTATGCCCGAACATATCAGGAAGGCGCGTGCATGGATTAACGAGATTCCCACTGTCCTTATCTAAAATTTTACGCAATACGGCCGCGACGGAACCGAACAGGCGCTCGGAGACCCGTACGTGAACCGTCCCCGATACTTACGCAGGAAAGACCAGCTCGGAGCTTTAACAAGCACCAGAGCCATAGACAGATAGTCTACATTTCAAAATGTCCATATACTTACGCAGGAAAGACCAGCTCAGCAGATCGCGTTCGGATCCGTTCAGAGAAGGATCGAGATGCCGAGCGCGGGTAAACGGCGGGACTAACTACCACCACCTTGACAACCGCAGCCTATGCCCGAACATATCAGGAAGGCGCGTGCATGGATTAACGAGATTCCCACTGTCCTTATCTAAAATTTTACGCAATACGGCCGCGACGGAACCGAACAGGCGCTCGGAGACCCGTACGTGAACCGTCCCCGATACTTACGCAGGAAAGACCAGCTCGGAGCTTTAACAAGCACCAGAGCCATAGACAGATAGTCTACATTTCAAAATGTCCATATACTTACGCAGGAAAGACCAGCTCAGACCTTTAACAAGCACCAGAGCCATAGACTCATGGTCTACATTTCAAAATGTCCCTAACTAAGATCGCGTTCGGATCCGTTCAGAGAAGGATCGAGATGCCGAGCGCGGGTAAACGGCGGGACTAACTACCACCACCTTGACAACCGCAGCCTATGCCCGAACATATCAGGAAGGCGCGTGCATGGATTAACGAGATTCCCACTGTCCTTATCTAAAATTTTACGTAATACGGCCGCGACGGAACCGAACAGGCGCTCGGAGACCCGTACGTGAACCGTCCCCGATACTTACGCAGGAAAGACCAGCTCGGAGCTTTAACAAGCACCAGAGCCATAGACAGATAGTCTACATTTCAAAATGTCCATATACTTACGCAGGAAAGACCAGCTCAGACCTTTAACAAGCACCAGAGCCATAGACTCATGGTCTACATTTCAAAATGTCCCTAACTAAGATCGCGTTCGGATCCGTTCAGAGAAGGATCGAGATGCCGAGCGCGGGTAAACGGCGGGACTAACTACCACCACCTTGACAACCGCAGCCTATGCCCGAACATATCAGGAAGGCGCGTGCATGGATTAACGAGATTCCCACTGTCCTTATCTAAAATTTTACGCAATACGGCCGCGACGGAACCGAACAGGCGCTCGGAGACCCGTACGTGAACCGTCCCCGATACTTACGCAGGAAAGACCAGCTCGGAGCTTTAACAAGCACCAGAGCCATAGACAGATAGTCTACATTTCAAAATGTCCATATACTTACGTAGGAAAGACCAGCTCAGACCTTTAACAAGCACCAGAGCCATAGACTCATGGTCTACAATTCAAAATGTCCCTAACTAAGATCGCGTTCGGATCCGTTCAGAGAAGGATCGAGATGCCGAGCGCGGGTAAACGGCGGGACTAACTACCACCACCTTGACAACCGCAGCCTATGCCCGAACATATCAGGAAGGCGCGTGCATGGATTAACGAGATTCCCACTGTCCTTATCTAAAATTTTACGCAATACTGCCGCGACGGAACCGAACAGGCGCTCGGAGACCCGTACGTGAACCGTTCCCGATACTTACGCAGGAAAGACCAGCTCGGAGCTTTAACAAGCACCAGAGCCATAGACAGATAGTCTACATTTCAAAATGTCCATATACTTACGCAGGAAAGACCAGCTCAGACCTTTAACAAGCACCAGAGCCATAGACTCATGGTCTACATTTCAAAATGTCCCTAACTAAGATCGCGTTCGGATCCGTTCAGAGAAGGATCGAGATGCCGAGCGCGGGTAAACGGCGGGACTAACTACCACCACCTTGACAACCGCAGCCTATGCCCGAACATATCAGGAAGGCGCGTGCATGGATTAACGAGATTCCCACTGTCCTTATCTAAAATTTTACGCAATACGGCCGCGACGGAACCGAACAGGCGCTCGGAGACCCGTACGTGAACCGTCCCCGATACTTACGCAGGAAAGACCAGCTCGGAGCTTTAACAAGCACCAGAGCCATAGACAGATAGTCTACATTTCAAAATGTCCATATACTTACGTAGGAAAGACCAGCTCAGACCTTTAACAAGCACCAGAGCCATAGACTCATGGTCTACAATTCAAAATGTCCCTAACTAAGATCGCGTTCGGATCCGTTCAGAGAAGGATCGAGATGCCGAGCGCGGGTAAACGGCGGGACTAACTACCACCACCTTGACAACCGCAGCCTATGCCCGAACATATCAGGAAGGCGCGTGCATGGATTAACGAGATTCCCACTGTCCTTATCTAAAATTTTACGCAATACTGCCACGACGGAACCGAACAGGCGCTCGGAGACCCGTACGTGAACCGTTCCCGATACTTACGCAGGAAAGACCAGCTCGGAGCTTTAACAAGCACCAGAGCCATAGACAGATAGTCTACATTTCAAAATGTCCATATACTTACGCAGGAAAGACCAGCTCAGACCTTTAACAAGCACCAGAGCCATAGACTCATGGTCTACATTTCAAAATGTCCCTAACTAAGATCGCGTTCGGATCCGTTCAGAGAAGGATCGAGATGCCGAGCGCGGGTAAACGGCGGGACTAACTACCACCACCTTGACAACCGCAGCCTATGCCCGAACATATCAGGAAGGCGCGTGCATGGATTAACGAGATTCCCACTGTCCTTATCTAAAATTTTACGTATACGGCCGCGACGGAACCGAACAGGCGCTCGGAGACCCGTACGTGAACCGTCCCCGATACTTACGCAGGAAAGACCAGCTCGGAGCTTTAACAAGCACCAGAGCCATAGACAGATAGTCTACATTTCAAAATGTCCATATACTTACGCAGGAAAGACCAGCTCAGACCTTTAACAAGCACCAGAGCCATAGACTCATGGTCTACATTTCAAAATGTCCCTAACTAAGATCGCGTTCGGATCCGTTCAGAGAAGGATCGAGATGCCGAGCGCGGGTAAACGGCGGGACTAACTACCACCACCTTGACAACCGCAGCCTATGCCCGAACATATCAGGAAGGCGCGTGCATGGATTAACGAGATTCCCACTGTCCTTATCTAAAATTTTACGCAATACTGCCGCGACGGAACGGAACAGGCGCTCGGAGACCCGTACGTGAACCGTCCCCGATACTTACGCAGGAAAGACCAGCTCGGAGCTTTAACAAGCACCAGAGCCATAGACAGATAGTCTACATTTCAAAATGTCCATATACTTACGCAGGAAAGACCAGCTCAGACCTTTAACAAGCACCAGAGCCATAGACTCATGGTCTACATTTCAAAATGTCCCTAACTAAGATCGCGTTCGGATCCGTTCAGAGAAGGATCGAGATGCCGAGCGCGGGTAAACGGCGGGACTAACTACCACCACCTTGACAACCGCAGCCTATGCCCGAACATATCAGGAAGGCGCGTGCATGGATTAACGAGATTCCCACTGTCCTTATCTAAAATTTTACGCAATACGGCCGCGACGGAACCGAACAGGCGCTCGGAGACCCGTACGTGAACCGTCCCCGATACTTACGCAGGAAAGACCAGCTCGGAGCTTTAACAAGCACCAGAGCCATAGACAGATAGTCTACATTTCAAAATGTCCATATACTTACGCAGGAAAGACCAGCTCAGACCTTTAACAAGCACCAGAGCCATAGACTCATGGTCTACAATTCAAAATGTCCCTAACTAAGATCGCGTTCGGATCCGTTCAGAGAAGGATCGAGATGCCGAGCGCGGGTAAACGGCGGGACTAACTACCACCACCTTGACAACCGCAGCCTATGCCCGAACATATCAGGAAGGCGCGTGCATGGATTAACGAGATTCCCACTGTCCTTATCTAAAATTTTACGCAATACTGCCGCGACGGAACCGAACAGGCGCTCGGAGACCCGTACGTGAACCGTTCCCGATACTTACGCAGGAAAGACCAGCTCGGAGCTTTAACAAGCACCAGAGCCATAGACAGATAGTCTACATTTCAAAATGTCCATATACTTACGCAGGAAAGACCAGCTCAGACCTTTAACAAGCACCTGAGCCATAGACTCATGGTCTACATTTCAAAATGTCCCTAACTAAGATCGCGTTCGGATCCGTTCAGAGAAGGATCGAGATGCCGAGCGCGGGTAAACGGCGGGACTAACTACCACCACCTTGACAACCGCAGCCTATGCCCGAACATATCAGGAAGGCGCGTGCATGGATTAACGAGATTCCCACTGTCCTTATCTAAAATTTTACGCAATACTGCCGCGACGGAACCGAACAGGCGCTCGGAGACCCGTACGTGAACCGTCCCCGATACTTACGCAGGAAAGACCAGCTCGGAGCTTTAACAAGCACCAGAGCCATAGACAGATAGTCTACATTTCAAAATGTCCATATACTTACGCAGGAAAGACCAGCTCAGCAGATCGCGTTCGGATCCGTTCAGAGAAGGATCGAGATGCCGAGCGCGGGTAAACGGCGGGACTAACTACCACCACCTTGACAACCGCAGCCTATGCCCGAACATATCAGGAAGGCGCGTGCATGGATTAACGAGATTCCCACTGTCCTTATCTAAAATTTTACGCAATACTGCGCGACGGAACCGAACAGGCGCTCGGAGACCCGTACGTGAACCGTCCCCCGATACTTACGCAGGAAAGACCAGCTCGGAGTTTTAACAAGCACCAGAGCCATAGACAGATAGTCTACATTTCAAAATGTCCATATACTTACGCAGGAAAGGACCAGCTCAGCAGATCGCGTTCGCATCCGTTCAGAGAAGGATCGAGATGCCGAGCGCGGGTAAACGGCGGGACTAACTACCACCGCCTTGACAACCCGCAGCCTATGCCCGAACATATCAGGAAGGCGCGTGCATGGATTAACGAGATTCCTACTGCCCCCCTAACTTCTCTCCGCTTGGGGAGTAGGACTTGCTAGGACTACTGTTTCAGCGATAGTCCTAATCATAGAGAAAGACAAAATAATGCTCATCTTGTAGTGTGGAAAATTGGCAAACTCATAGTAGCAATGGTCCCAGGGTGCTTTGTCCATTCACCACTCGGACACGGCCAGTTCCGTCAACTCTGCCAAGACTCCCTAACCTAAAACATTAAAAATCATAACTAGACTATTGATATTCCGATGGGAGGATGATTGGCATTAGGAATGATTGAACAATATGAAACACAATCACGAAGTTACTGCACCGTCCTACGGGGTCGCTATCTCAATAGACCTCATACCTTGCAAATCAAACATATAAGTCATCTAACTAATAAACTTCGAGCAGATAAGTCTAATATAAACAAATGTAGTATTCAACATATCCGAAAGTACTTAAGCAAAGGTAGAATCCTGGCCTGTTGGCGTTCGGTCATCAAGTGCAGAGGAACCGCAGGTTGATGTGGATAGCTTCGGACATGTGATTTCCAGATTGATCACGGTCGGCTCTACCAGTTCTGTCAGGGGAACTGGACACGGATAACCTAAAAAATACAAAAAATGTAAATACACCGCTGGTATCTTAATTGGAAGGTGACTAGCAACAAAATAAAATGAAATAAAAGTGGTTAAACAATATCAAAACATATCTACGGCGTCAAATTCACCCTGAAATAATACGAAATATTCATACAAAAGTACAATCTAGTGACACAGATGGTGTCCGACATAACCTCCAAGTGGTGCGAGGGGGTAAAACAAACAAGTCACAGGTCGACAAATCACATAAGATCGGTCTAATCCATAAGAAAACCTAAAAACACAACAATAACAAAATAAAATAAACAAAACGTTTAAA
>NW_027473225.1:0-20000 GCF_030347505.1 Rhynchophorus ferrugineus
CTTTAACAAGCACCAGAGCCATAGACTCATGGTCTACAATTCAAAATGTCCCTAACTAAGATCGCGTTCGGATCCGTTCAGAGAAGGATCGAGATGCCGAGCGCGGGTAAACGGCGGGACTAACTACCACCACCTTGACAACCGCAGCCTATGCCCGAACATATCAGGAAGGCGCGTGCATGGATTAACGAGATTCCCACTGTCCTTATCTAAAATTTTACGCAATACTGCCGCGACGGAACCGAACAGGCGCTCGGAGACCCGTACGTGAACCGTTCCCGATACTTACGCAGGAAAGACCAGCTCGGAGCTTTAACAAGCACCAGAGCCATAGACAGATAGTCTACATTTCAAAATGTCCATATACTTACGCAGGAAAGACCAGCTCAGACCTTTAACAAGCACCAGAGCCATAGACTCATGGTCTACATTTCAAAATGTCCCTAACTAAGATCGCGTTCGGATCCGTTCAGAGAAGGATCGAGATGCCGAGCGCGGGTAAACGGCGGGACTAACTACCACCACCTTGACAACCGCAGCCTATGCCCGAACATATCAGGAAGGCGCGTGCATGGATTAACGAGATTCCCACTGTCCTTATCTAAAATTTTACGTAATACGGCCGCGACGGAACCGAACAGGCGCTCGGAGACCCGTACGTGAACCGTCCCCGATACTTACGCAGGAAAGACCAGCTCGGAGCTTTAACAAGCACCAGAGCCATAGACAGATAGTCTACATTTCAAAATGTCCATATACTTACGCAGGAAAGACCAGCTCAGACCTTTAACAAGCACCTGAGCCATAGACTCATGGTCTACATTTCAAAATGTCCCTAACTAAGATCGCGTTCGGATCCGTTCAGAGAAGGATCGAGATGCCGAGCGCGGGTAAACGGCGGGACTAACTACCACCACCTTGACAACCGCAGCCTATGCCCGAACATATCAGGAAGGCGCGTGCATGGATTAACGAGATTCCCACTGTCCTTATCTAAAATTTTACGCAATACTGCCGCGACGGAACCGAACAGGCGCTCGGAGACCCGTACGTGAACCGTCCCCGATACTTACGCAGGAAAGACCAGCTCGGAGCTTTAACAAGCACCAGAGCCATAGACAGATAGTCTACATTTCAAAATGTCCATATACTTACGCAGGAAAGACCAGCTCAGCAGATCGCGTTCGGATCCGTTCAGAGAAGGATCGAGATGCCGAGCGCGGGTAAACGGCGGGACTAACTACCACCACCTTGACAACCGCAGCCTATGCCCGAACATATCAGGAAGGCGCGTGCATGGATTAACGAGATTCCCACTGTCCTTATCTAAAATTTTACGCAATACTGCCGCGACGGAACCGAACAGGCGCTCGGAGACCCGTACGTGAACCGTCCCCGATACTTACGCAGGAAAGACCAGCTCGGAGTTTTAACAAGCACCAGAGCCATAGACAGATAGTCTACATTTCAAAATGTCCATATACTTACGCAGGAAAGACCAGCTCAGCAGATCGCGTTCGCATCCGTTCAGAGAAGGATCGAGATGCCGAGCGCGGGTAAACGGCGGGACTAACTACCACCGCCTTGACAACCGCAGCCTATGCCCGAACATATCAGGAAGGCGCGTGCATGGATTAACGAGATTCCTACTGCCCCCCTAACTTCTCTCCGCTTGGGGAGTAGGACTTGCTAGGACTACTGTTTCAGCGATAGTCCTAATCATAGAGAAAGACAAATAATGCTCATCTTGTAGTGTGGAAAATTGGCAAACTCATAGTAGCAATGGTCCCAGGGTGCTTTGTCCATTCCACCACTCGGACACGGCCAGTTCCGTCAACTCTGCCAAGACTCCCTAACCTAAAACATTAAAAATCATAACTAGACTATTGATATTCCGATGGGAGGATGATTGGCATTAGGAATGATTGAACAATATGAAACACAATCACGAAGTTACTGCACCGTCCTACGGGGTCGCTATCTCAATAGACCTCATACCTTGCAAATCAAACATATAAGTCATCTAACTAATAAACTTCGAGCAGATAAGTCTAATATAAACAAATGTAGTATTCAACATATCCGAAAGTACTTAAGCAAAGGTAGAATCCTGGCCTGTTGGCGTTCGGTCATCAAGTGCAGAGGAACCGCAGGTTGATGTGGATAGCTTCGGACATGTGATTTCCAGATTGATCACGGTCGGCTCTACCAGTTCTGTCAGGGGAACTGGACACGGATAACCTAAAAAATACAAAAAATGTAAATACACCGCTGGTATCTTAATTGGAAGGTGACTAGCAACAAAATAAAATGAAATAAAAGTGGTTAAACAATATCAAAACATATCTACGGCGTCAAATTCACCCTGAAATAATACGAAATATTCATACAAAAGTACAATCTAGTGACACAGATGGTGTCCGACATAACCTCCAAGTGGTGCGAGGGGGTAAAACAAACAAGTCACAGGTCGACAAATCACATAAGATCGGTCTAATCCATAAGAAAACCTAAAAACACAACAATAACAAAATAAAATAAACAAAACGTTTAAACAGAACGAAGACATAACCTCCAATGCGTGTACGTCAATTCTAATGAATGAGAGACGAAAACAATATCCAACGACATAAAGTAGAGAAAGAAATCAGGCGGCGCGCGCCATCTAGCGAGAACCAAGACAATCAAAGAATAGGATTTTCAAATATAGAGAAGCGTAAAATTGTCAAGAATATCATTAAAAATCTTTGAAAATTGTATTATATTATATTCTATTCTATTCTAAATTAATGATATAAATAGAATATGATATAAAATATCCTTAGCTAAGCATCAGAATTCACCCACAGTCGAAACAAAGGAAGAGATATATTCACATCAAGGAAGGCTCTTCGAAACAATCTAACCTAAATTGCAATAACAACAATAAGTAACCTATGATAAATCACTAGATTAACAAACATATACATACATAAACGGCACTCTCACCTAGATTTCAAACTTACTCAAAAATGCTAATTATATAAGGCAATACAGGTCATCACGGATAATCCTCAAAGGAAGTGCACATCCGAGAGGATGTCAAGGGGCAAGTCAGTAACTGTGTATAACCGCAGCAACTCGGAATAAGCGAAAGATTGTTGCATGGAATATATAAACATCTTCAAACTAACATCCGGTCAAATCTCTCAATGTCATTTAGTTGCTCACTAAAAGCAACAATATCATTCAATTACCTTAAAGGTAACCATACGAAGTAACTAATTGGTACCCTATAGTCAATAAATAGACACTTACTGTATAAACTACCCTAATGAAAAGAAATACATGGGTTGACTGTCATGCATGGCCTTCCTACGGAGACAGTCATCGTACCAATGCATCCAAGTGGGGTGTTGGTCCAACAGTAAGGACATGATCATTAAACTAAAAATTCACAATATAGAATTAGTAGGTAGTGAATCGGATCGACAATTATAAATAATAAACGCATATATAGCTGGAGACCACCAAATCCAGTCGCAACAATAAATGACAGTCTATCATAACTCGTCGCACAATTATGTTCCATAGTAATCTCCAAACGATGACACGGCACTAATAGTCGGTCCGAAACGATAAATTAAAGCAACTTTCATCTCATTTTCAATTGATCACATCAAATTCTAAGAACAAATAACATAACCTCATAAATACAGCTGACATGTACCGGTTCGATATACAGAAATCCTAATCTTTGCAAATCCGATCATAACAATTAGGAAATAATTAATGAAATGAATGAGAAATTAGAAAGATACGATATCGATACAATAAAATGGATATTGTTCAATACTCTCATTAAGAAGAGACTGCATGCACGAAGATTCAGAGAAAGGTATTGTCAAAAGTATTGCGATCTATAAAATATCGTCGTAACTCTGTCGTATATCACAAAACCTCTCAAAATTAAAACTTATGCCTGTTATTTTACTACTTAAGCTAAAATAATAAAATTCTCTTTTTCAGCTGTCTTGGTGGTCCTGAAAAGGACCGATATTTGATGATAAAATAGGTTACATTCGTTTTATTTAGTTTTGCTATCTGTCTTTTTAGGTAACAATACAGCTTGGATATTTGGCAGAACGCCGCCCTGGGCTATAGTAACTCCGGATAGGAGTTTGTTCAATTCTTCGTCGTTTCTGATGGCCAATTGCAAATGCCTAGGGATAATCCTGGTTTTCTTGTTATCTCTAGCGGCGTTACCCGCCAATTCGAGAACCTCGGCTGCCAGATATTCCATTACGGCAGCTAAGTAGACGGGAGCACCGGCCCCTACGCGTTCGGCATAATTCCCTTTCCTTAAAAGTCTGTGAATACGACCGACAGGGAATTGTAATCCCGCTCGGTTAGAACGAGACTTCGCCTTTCCCTTCACTTTTCCGCCTTTACCACGTCCGGACATTTTACTATCGATTGCTTCTAGAACTCGCTCGCCTTAGAGTTGAAATCTGTACTAAAACTGTCAACATACTAGCAACGAATTTTGTTCGTAAGCCGAACGCATGATCTCGTACGCGACCAATGAAAGGCTAACTCAGATAATAGGCGGGGCTTAGGAGTGTATTTAAGGAGCCTATAAATTCTAAGGATTCCTGAAATTTGTTTTAGTCTAGTACTTTTCGTGGTTCCTTTAATATCGTAATATTTATTTCGAAATGCCTCCGAAAACAAGCGGTAAGGCGGCCAAAAAGGCCGGTAAGGCTCAGAAAAATATCTCCAAAAGTGACAAGAAAAAGAAACGCAAGAGGAAGGAAAGCTACGCGATCTACATTTACAAAGTTTTAAAGCAAGTTCATCCCGATACGGGTATCTCCAGCAAGGCCATGTCGATCATGAATTCTTTCGTGAACGATATATTCGAAAGGATAGCCGCCGAAGCGTCCCGTCTCGCTCATTACAATAAAAGATCTACTATCACAAGCAGAGAAATCCAAACTGCCGTGCGATTATTGCTGCCCGGTGAATTGGCTAAGCACGCCGTTAGTGAAGGTACCAAAGCCGTCACTAAATATACCAGTTCTAAGTAAACCATAAGCCTTGAATATCATAAAGGAGAAAACGGTTCTTTTCAGAGCCACAATTTAGATAAATAAAAAAAGAAATAATCTTAAAAAAATTAATTTTATATATTATACAGCTGTAGTATCCAATATTGAAATACAAATTTTGTTATCAACAGTATATTATTATTCTTTGGTTATTAGTGATTACATTATTTTTTCTTTAGTTTTTAAAAACAATGCGTATAAGTACACCGACTGTTATTAATTACTAACATGTAGTCGAATATAACTCTGAGATAAAAATCCATAACTCTTTTAGTGGTTTATATAAATATCGATAAAAGAATATTAATTGAATTATCTTCTTTTTCTTTGATTAAATTTAGGTGGTTCTGAAAAGAACCGTTTTTTTTTGTTGCAAAATACGACTATAAGTAGAGTATTATAAATGATAGAAAATAAAGTTTAGGCACGTTCGCCTCTGATACGTCTGGCTAGCTGAATATCCTTGGGCATGATGGTTACTCGCTTTGCATGTATCGCACATAAATTAGTATCCTCAAAAAGGCCAACTAAATAAGCTTCGCTGGCCTCTTGTAAAGCCATTACCGCCGAACTTTGAAAACGTAAATCGGTCTTGAAATCTTGAGCGATTTCGCGAACCAATCGTTGAAAAGGTAATTTCCTAATCAATAATTCGGTGCTCTTTTGATAACGACGAATCTCCCGCAAAGCGACCGTCCCAGGTCGGTAGCGATGTGGTTTCTTAACGCCACCGGTAGCTGGAGCGCTTTTCCTGGCCGCTTTGGTAGCCAATTGTTTCCTAGGAGCTTTACCTCCTGTTGATTTTCGCGCAGTTTGCTTGGTACGAGCCATATTTTTAAAATAGAGGTAATGAGAAAAATTAACAAACGCAAACGACGGCGACCCCTTTCGGACTGATTCGGTCATAAAATCAGAGAGTCCTTTTTATAACATGTTATCTAATCTGATTGGTCCGTTTTGTGCCAGTGGGCGGAACTCAATCCTAAGTCTACAAAACCGGGCTGATTGAATGTAATCGACAACAGTTGTCCGTAGCACTCGTGTTGTGAGCGCGCTACTTATTCGAGATCATTTATTTTTTTTGTATTAGGTTCGATAAAAGATGACCGGCAGAGGTAAAGGTGGTAAAGGTTTGGGAAAAGGAGGAGCCAAGCGGCATCGTAAAGTGCTTCGTGATAATATCCAAGGTATTACGAAGCCCGCCATTAGAAGATTGGCTAGACGAGGCGGCGTAAAACGTATATCTGGTCTGATTTACGAAGAGACCAGAGGTGTTTTAAAAGTGTTTTTGGAAAACGTCATCAGAGATGCCGTTACATATACCGAACACGCCAAAAGAAAAACCGTTACCGCAATGGATGTAGTATACGCCTTGAAACGTCAAGGACGTACATTATACGGGTTTGGAGGTTAAGTCACATTTTATTCGCGAACTAACGTGAAATGTGACCCTCAAAATTAATTTTAGAAAAATTAAACAACGGTTCTTTTCAGAACCACAAATTTATCGATATTTAAAAAACGGAAGCTCTATTAGGATTTAAGGATAATCTTTCAATCATTACAATCATCATAATTTTATTTAAAATAATAATTTAAGTATAACTGGCCCTAATTATTTGAGGGTTTGGATTCTAAAACTCTATACTTAATAAATAGACCGCCCCTTAAATTCATCGTTAATTACATAGATTATATACAAGGCGCGATGTTATAATACGGTTCGATTTTACTAAAGGAGAACCGCTAGAAATAAATCCTTCATATTATTTCGACTTAATTGTTGTTTAATAAAACGATAATTATTGGTATTGGAATGTCTCTTAATTTATCTTACACACCCAAAAAACAATCTTTAAAGTACTTAAACTGTTTATTAGAATATTTTAAATAATTAGTAAGTGCAAGTCATAATATGAGTTTTAATTTTAAGTTCTTTTTTTGTTTTATTATTTTGGTGGTCCTGAAAAGGACCGATAGTTAAAAGGTTTTTGTACGACACAAAAACCCTAAGGCTCATGTAACTTATTTGGTTTTACTATCTGTTTTTTTCGGTAACAATACGGCCTGGATGTTTGGTAGAACGCCGCCCTGGGCTATAGTAACACCGGAGAGGAGTTTGTTCAGTTCTTCGTCATTTCTGATGGCCAATTGTAAATGCCTAGGGATAATCCTTGTTTTCTTGTTGTCTCTAGCGGCGTTACCTGCCAACTCGAGAACTTCGGCCGCCAAATATTCCATTACGGCAGCTAAGTAGACGGGAGCACCGGCCCCTACGCGTTCGGCATAATTTCCTTTCCTTAAAAGCCGGTGAATACGGCCAACAGGAAATTGTAATCCCGCTCGGTTGGAACGAGATTTCGCCTTTCCCTTCACTTTTCCACCCTTACCACGTCCAGACATTGTATTGCTAACTTTTTTAAACTAAAAATAACCGAAAAACTAATGGCGACAACGCTCACGTCCTTTCGACAACGAATGAACAACTGGCAGTGAACTGTCCAGCGAATAGCTTTTATTCGGCAACTTCTCAAAACACTAGTACGTTTCCTACTCGACCAATCAGAGCTTTCTACGACATAACGCCAAGAATGGGCGGAGCTTAGAAGTGTAGCGTCATTTATCAAATAATTAAACGACTATAGGTATATTTCGGTTTAGTCTTTTATCTTTTGCTGTATGGGTAGGTCGCGAATCTCATTCGTTTAAAATGCCACCGAAGACAAGCGGTAAAGCGGCAAAAAAGGCTGGAAAAGCCCAGAAAAACATTTCTAAGAGCGATAAGAAAAAGAAGCGTAGGAGGAAGGAAAGCTACGCGATTTACATATACAAAGTTTTAAAGCAGGTTCATCCCGATACGGGTATTTCCAGCAAGGCCATGTCGATTATGAATTCTTTCGTGAACGATATATTCGAAAGGATAGCCGCCGAAGCGTCGCGCCTCGCCCATTACAATAAAAGATCGACCATCACGAGCAGAGAAATCCAAACCGCCGTTAGGTTATTGTTACCCGGTGAATTGGCTAAGCATGCCGTTAGCGAAGGTACCAAAGCTGTCACTAAATATACCAGTTCTAAGTAAACGAAATATATTATTTTGAAGGTGATCATAATAATATGAAGGGTGGAAAACGGCTCTTTTCAGAGCCCCAAAATGTTTAAAGAAGAAAAAAAGAAATAAACTATTGTTAAGAAGATAGGATATATACGAAGTCAAATAAATTAAAATATAGTAATCGTTCATAAAAATGTTAAAATATCCAGAAAAAAATATTTTATTTTATATATTCATTCCTTTACGGTAACATAATAACAGTATATGTGATACCCCTTTCTTATCGTGATATAAACTTCAAGTCAATCCAGCAGGTGTTCACACCTTATTACTAAGGATTCCTCAATATTCACAATATATTTGTGAGCATAATATTCTAAATTCAATTCACAAATATTATAACTAAAGCGTCATATAAACGGAAAAAATATCAATGTCTCTTTTTTCTAATAGAAGTTGGTGGTTCTGAGAAGAACCTTTTTTTTTCATATAAATACAAAAAACGACCTTAATATAGGACAGCCGTAGCATTTATGCACGTTCGCCTCTAATGCGTCTGGCTAATTGAATGTCCTTAGGCATGATAGTTACTCGTTTAGCATGGATCGCACACAAATTGGTGTCTTCAAAGAGACCAACCAAATAGGCCTCGCTAGCTTCTTGCAAAGCCATCACTGCCGAACTTTGGAAACGTAAATCGGTCTTGAAATCCTGAGCGATTTCGCGAACCAATCGTTGGAAAGGCAATTTCCTAATCAATAATTCGGTACTCTTCTGATAGCGTCGGATTTCTCTTAGAGCGACCGTACCGGGTCTGTAACGATGCGGTTTTTTAACACCACCGGTAGCGGGAGCGCTTTTCCTGGCTGCTTTAGTAGCCAATTGTTTTCTGGGAGCCTTACCTCCGGTTGATTTTCGAGCAGTTTGCTTGGTACGAGCCATCGTCTAAACGGGTCTGACTTCAAACGTGTAGGAAGAATTACAAGCGCAAGCACCAACGAACTTTTGGAAACTGATCGAAGGTGTCAAAGAAATCTCCCTTTTTAATAATGTGTGAAGATATTCTGATTGGTCCGGCTAGCATCTGTGGGCGGGACCCGATTCGAACTCAACAAAACCCATGGTAGGATTTGAAATTGAAATAGTTACCCGTAGTATTCGAGGTGTACGCTGCACAATTCGATTATAAATTTGCTTTCTTTTAATACTAAATTGAATAAATCATGACGGGCAGAGGTAAAGGTGGTAAAGGTTTGGGAAAAGGAGGCGCTAAGCGGCATCGTAAAGTGCTTCGTGATAATATCCAAGGTATTACGAAACCCGCCATCAGAAGATTGGCTAGGCGGGGTGGAGTTAAACGTATATCCGGTCTAATTTATGAAGAAACCAGAGGTGTATTAAAAGTATTTTTGGAAAACGTTATCAGAGACGCCGTCACTTATACCGAACACGCCAAAAGGAAAACCGTTACTGCCATGGATGTAGTATACGCCCTCAAACGCCAAGGACGAACCCTATACGGATTTGGCGGTTAAATAAAGTATTATATATGCTGACCAATTAAAACAGAACAACGTATCTATTCAACTAAAGAAAACAACGGTTCTTTTCAGAGCCACAAATTTACTAGCATAAAAAAAGAAATTTATTATTCGAAAATGGACTAAGATGACGTTAAATTTTATTAAATATCTGCTCCTTTCATCTAAGATTTACTTGTAAAGTAACAAATATACTGCATTATAATAGACGATCGTAATATAAAAAGATAGATAAAGTTTAAAATAAGATTTCATAATAAATGTTAGGTTAATGACAAGAATGTAAATGATGGTGAACAATCGAATACCGAATCTTCGTTGAAGCTTTAATATAGTTTTCCTTTAGAGAGAAAATACTCCGAGATAAACTTCGCGTCGATGAGCTTGGAGAATCCTTAAGATTTCAAAGAAGGTACGGTAGTTCTACGCACGTATGTATGGAGATCGCGTTCCATGTATTTATTGACTTTAGATAACTATTTATGAAAACAGATTTCAACTAAAGAAGCAAAATATACTATAATATATATGAGCATTGTATCGATACAGAAGGGTTTGACACGATATTCTTATAGACGTCTCGATATCGTTGCTCACCCGATACGTTCGATTGTAACCCAGAGTTCGGATGGTGTTAAGAAACCGTTAAATAAGAAGTATATTAGTATAGGATCGGTTAATTTTCATGTCATTGTTTTCTTACAGTTAATTCGACAACGGTACGTTTCGATATAGATTCGTTTTGGACAACGAACAATCTGTACCGCATCAATTAGGAATAATATGTCTCGTTTCTCCAATAATAGCATTAGATCTGTACGGAATTGCATTTATATCAAAAGACGATATATCGGGGGACGTAGATTTGAAAAGATATATTTTCATAGTTATAACCGAAAGTCTATAACTCGAATGTAAATTGGTAGTTTCGACGGAATCGAGAGCAACGCTTGATTTTGTGCTTCCTTCTAAGACGATAGTCAACGTAAAATTTATTGGTAAAGTTTGCTACTTCTACTACGTTTTATCTTTTAACGCCTCGAACATAAATCGTATGATATTCTAAAGGATTTATGTATTTAATATGAGAAATAAGTAAACGGTTCCAAGCTCGATGAACGTTTCGACGAAGCCGGAATATGGAACGTCGTTCGCGCTCGACCGTTCAGTCCTCCGTTCGGCTCATATCATATAGGGTACGCATTAAATGAGAGCGACCGCCAGACAGTTAAAATACGCGAACGAGAAGCATACGCACGTACGTAACTTTGTCAAACGAATCGTGATTAGAACGTTCTTATAAGAAAATTAAGAAATTATATCAGAATGTCGGACGTCGATATTAGCGGACAAGCGGTTTCTCCTTCGTCGAATCAAGGGAGTGGAGGAAATTCCGCCGCCGTTGTTAACGCATCGTCAACAGGCACACCGGCCGGGTCGAATTCATCTTCGGTGTCGGCTACGGGAGCCGCATCAGCTACAGCCGGTAGCGCAGGTTCGTCTGCAGGAGGGAAGAAAGAAAAATCCACTTCGAGCAAGGCGAAGAGTTCTAAATCGAAAGTTAGTCATCCTCCGATCGCTGATATGGTAACGAGTGCAATTAAAGGATTGAAAGAGAAAGGCGGAACTTCCTTCAGAGCTATTAAAAAATACATAGCGGCCAATTACAAAGTGGATGCTGACAAATTATCGCCCTTTATAAAGAAATATATAAAGACGTGGATCGCTTCGGGTGTTTTGGTACAAACGAAGGGCAAAGGAGCTTCCGGATCATTTAAATTAGCGGCTTCGGCACGTAAAGCAGGAGGTACGACAGCCGCAGGTACGAAGAAAAGAAAAACGGCCACTGCCAAAACCGGACAGAAAAATAAACGAAAACCAGTAGGAGGTGCCGCGACAGCTACGACAGCCGGTGGTAAAAAAGCGTCTGCCAAAAAAACCTCAGAGAAAACGGAAAAAAAGACGACCGCCGCCTCCGCCTCAACTAAGAAAACCACAGCTAAAAGTAAGAAAGGTGAATCTGCAACTTTGGCCGAGAAAAAAGCTTCTGCCAAAAAAGCCGTCGAAAAGAAAACAGGAAAGAAATCTACCGCCGCCACGACTACGTCCGCTTCCAATGCCGCCGCTAATAGTTCATCTTCGAAAGCAGCAAAAAGCAACACGGCCGCAAGATCCCCGAAATCGCCTTCCAAAGCGAAAAAATCTAATAAAGCCGGACCTACGAAAAAGCCCAAGGCGCCTAAACCGAAAAGTGCTAAGACGACGACCTCAACTGTTCGTGTTGCCGCTGGTGAAGGTGCGAAAACTAAAAAACCAGTATCACCAAAGAAAAAGAAATAAAACTATTTCTACTACGTATGACGATATATTAAACAGGCGACACATTTCATCGTCAGATCAAGAAGACACGGAGTTGAAAATTACAAATATCCCGACACTCCTGGACGTGCTACGACTTCCCTAAAAAATACGTTCGTCCAAGACCGTATTTTTTTAATAGAAAAAAAAAACGGTTCTTTTCAGAACCACAATATAACTTTATAAAAGAAAGAATATTTATATAATTTATTTATTATCTTATTATTACTTAAATGATTATTTTCTAGATAGAGCCGTAACTAATTAGGGAACCGATCGATCGATACTCTAAAACAGTAATAAAGGAATATTCAGTACAGATCAGATTATTTATAAATTTTCTAGTTAATATTTATTCTTTAATAAGAACGCGTATTCTAACTTCTTTTTTATACGATTTTGTTGGCCCTGAAAAGGACCGATATTAAAGGGCGTATGCAAAACTTTAAACGGTTTGCGTTATCTATTTGGTTTTGCTGTCTGTCTTTTTAGGCAATAATACTGCTTGAATGTTAGGCAAGACGCCGCCCTGGGCAATAGTAACGCCAGATAACAGTTTATTCAATTCCTCGTCGTTTCTGATGGCCAATTGTAAATGCCTAGGGATAATCCTTGTTTTCTTGTTGTCTCTAGCGGCGTTACCCGCCAACTCGAGAACTTCGGCCGCCAGATATTCCATTACGGCAGCTAAGTAAACGGGAGCACCGGCCCCTACGCGTTCGGCATAATTTCCTTTCCTTAGAAGTCGGTGAATACGACCGACAGGAAATTGTAATCCCGCACGATTGGAACGAGACTTCGCCTTTCCCTTCACTTTTCCGCCTTTACCACGTCCGGACATGTTAATCTCGATCGTTGTTAGATACTGCTCACCTTTAAATCAAAAACGGTACTGGAAATTTCTTACAGATCGGCCTGGAATTTTGTCCGCGAGCCAAACTCGTTATATCATACGCGACCAATCAGACTCTAACTCGGGCTATGGGCGGGGCTTAGAAGTGTTCCTTCGAATGTTATAAGTTCTAGAATTAAAGGCATTTTTTTAGTTAAGTACTCTTTGAGGTACGTGAGACGTCGGGATTTTTATTTCGAAATGCCACCGAAGACAAGCGGTAAGGCGGCCAAGAAAGCCGGAAAAGCCCAGAAAAATATCTCTAAGAGCGACAAGAAAAAGAAGCGCAGGAGGAAGGAAAGCTATGCGATTTACATATACAAAGTTTTAAAGCAGGTTCATCCCGATACGGGTATCTCCAGCAAGGCCATGTCGATCATGAATTCTTTCGTGAACGATATATTCGAAAGGATAGCCGCCGAAGCGTCGCGTCTCGCCCATTACAATAAGAGATCAACGATCACGAGCAGAGAAATCCAAACCGCCGTTAGGTTATTGTTACCCGGTGAGTTGGCTAAGCACGCCGTTAGCGAAGGTACCAAAGCAGTCACCAAATATACCAGTTCTAAGTAAATTAATTCACATACCTATGTGTGTTTCAATATACTACTTACCTGCAAAATCGGTTCTTTTCAGAACCACAATTGGATATACATTTTAAAAAATGAAATGTTAAACAGTAGCTGACATTTTATAAAAACAGAATTTTCAGATATATATATATATATTGTAGTTATTGTATTGAATTATATTATATCATTATAATCTGTTATATAGTAAGTATATAGAATAAGTTTTGTAAAAATGGTACGGCCCGAGATTGTTATTTAAAAATAAGGTAAAGTATTTCTGGAGTGACTTCGAAAATATGTGTATTCATTTTTATTACGTTTATGACTATATGATAATTAATTTATTTTTCCTAACTGTGGCTAATTGTGGATTGTGGCTAATTTCTACACGATAAGTATTAATCACGGGAACGTCTCGAAATGAACAAATAGGAACTGTAATTAATCAAGAATTTAGAATGGAACTATCGTCCTAATATAATGAGGATCGTCAAAGAGAAGATACTTTTTTTTTCGTTTACTAGGTTGACCTTGCTTGGGGACAGTGGAACTCAGTGGAAAATCGCTGATGGTGGGTGAGGAGGATAGGCCTGTGGTCAGAATCGATATCTTGGAGTACTTGCAGGTCAGAGGCTTGATTCGAATTTTGATAGATAAAAAAGTCAATTATTGTCGGTCGATTGGAGGAGTAGTGAGTTGGTTCGCTTGGAGCAATAAGCCCAAGTTCCAACTCATCTATTATCCCGGCCGATAGTAATTCTTCCAATAGCTGTGTGGTTGATGGCGTTGAAAATGGCCTGAAAATCTCCTTGGTCATCTGAATATGTTCCGAAGAGTATTTCGCCAATGGAGATCGGGTTCGTGTTCTAGTGGAATCCAGACCAGCCAGACGACTGTTATCTTGAGTTCCCCGTACATGAGTGGGGGGAGGAATTGGTCTTTTGGGTTTGGTTGTTTTTGGAGTAGGTCGGCACTTGCATCCCGAGTAATTTGCGGTGTATGGTTCTCAACAGTTGGTGCATTTCGGCGGGGAATTTCTGTCTTTGGGACTTGACGTAGGCCGGAGTGGCTTTACAGTTGGCCGATGAATGACCGTAGAATTGGCAGTTAAAACGTTGAACGCGCCTGCCGTTGCCGCGCTGGGCTTGGACTTTTACCACCTGATTCATTAGGCGGTCGACCGCGAAGATACGGCGTTCCTCTCGAGGAACCGACCAACATGGATTGGATTGAAACCGAGCTTCATGAGCGCGGTTCGGACTTCGAGTTACCATTACGTCGAGAGAGAAATATAATATATTAGCTGACCCCGCAGACACTCCGTACCCTGTACTCAATGGATAAATAAAGGATTCATTCTATCAAATTCTTCGTTCAAATCACTTTCGAATCATCCTTAGGAACATTCTGATATCGGAAAACCTTATCCGTAGTCGATAAACGATATCTAACGGATGAATTATAGAAAATGGCCAATAAGCGGCAAATATCCGATCGTAAGGGTGCACCATCGTTTCGGCGAATCATTCTTTTGGAATCTTACGTTCTACAAGCAAAACATTTATTCATAGGTATATACCGATAATAACGAACGGGCCGACGTAACAACCTAAAATGTCCTGAAATACGTGAGAACAGTTTTACTCCGATCGCCGTATCGATATGTGACAGTATCCATCCTATGAAGGATCTTTACATTCTACTAGCATAATTTTATGGATCGGAATTTTCCGACTTTTAAAGAACGTGATCGGCAGTCTAGAAACGGCCTGAGGACGTATTAACACGAGAGGTTAAAATTATTGCTTTAGAAGTTCACGTTGTCTAAAGCTAAAGTTTATTCATCGGAACATTCCGATAATAACGAGAACGGGCAGACGTAAAAACGAAAAATTTGCGCAACGTCCGTATAAACGATCTGTTCTAAAACACCCATACATTTCCGATAGCTGGCGAGAGACCCGCGCTTAAATCGTGTGCGCTTCTACGTGGGGCGATACGAGAGACGGATACGACGGGTCGGGTCGACCGGCGCTGTGACACTTTTACCGAGTGGCTTTTGATCAGCGAAGGTGGTATTACATATTATATGTTAATATATAAGATCCGAACCGTATTTTTTTATTTATCTAAATAAAAAGCGTATTTCGTCGTGTTATTATATATTCGTAACGCTCTCGCGATTTTGTATCGTCGTTTCGTTGTTCTTCCTGGTCGGTTTTTTTCGATATATCGGGAAGCGTACGACGACGACGACGGTATCACTGCGAGATCGCGAATTCGGCGGGAACATTCGGCTTCGTTAGAAGAAGATGATCCACGATTCATATGCGATTGGAATTATTATTTTTATGGACGTATCGGTTTTTCATCGGAACGTTCATAAAACAGCAACACATTTTGCGATAGCTCTCTGCTCTCCGAGCGAGAATAAAATAAAAAATCACGAAACGTTTCTCGTACGAGGTTTCCTTGTCGCTTTATATATTTCTATCTAGCGAAGGGTTCGGAGAGAATGTTTTTCGAGGTCTTATAAACGCCGAACGATATTTTGCGGCATCCAATTTTCGACGTAGTCGACGATCGTCGTCGATAATCGAGATAATTGGGTGCCTAGTCGATCGGTTGTGTATAAAAAAAACAAAAGATGTGTCTAAGATGATGATATCGTTTTGTTTTATTAGACAACTAATATTAAAATGTAAGAGCGTGGCGCCTCGGACCGGTTTTTCCGTCGTCTAGGCGCGCTATCATGCACCTCCTTTTTATTAGTCGTCGATATATATTATATATCGTCGTCTTACGCACACGTTTCTTTATAAGTCAAACTTATAAAATAAACTGTGTCTGTATTTGTTTTATCTGCTTCGTGTCGATAAAATAATAAGAACAGTTCCCTGGTTGATCCTGCCAGTAGTCATATGCTTGTCTCAAAGATTAAGCCATGCATGTCTCAGTACATACCGAATTAAGGTGAAACCGCGAAAGGCTCATTAAATCAGTTATGGTTCCTTAGATCGTACCCACAATTACTTGGATAACTGTGGTAATTCTAGAGCTAATACATGCAAACAGAGCTCCGACCAGAGATGGAAGGAGTGCTTTTATTAGATCAAAACCAATCGGTTTCGGGTTCGCGCTCGTCATCGTACAACTTGGTGACTCTGAATAACTTTAAGCTGATCGCACGGTCTCGCACCGGCGACACATCTTTCAAATGTCTGCCTTATCAACTGTCGATGGTAGGTTCTGCGCCTACCATGGTCGTAACGGGTAACGGGGAATCAGGGTTCGATTCCGGAGAGGGAGCCTGAGAAACGGCTACCACATCCAAGGAAGGCAGCAGGCGCGCAAATTACCCACTCCCGGCACGGGGAGGTAGTGACGAAAAATAACGATACGGGACTCATCCGAGGCCCCGTAATCGGAATGAGTACACTCTAAACCCTTTAACGAGGATCAATTGGAGGGCCAGTCTGGTGCCAGCAGCCGCGGTAATTCCAGCTCCAATAGCGTATATTAAAGTTGTTGCGGTTAAAAAGCTCGTAGTCGAATTTGTGTCTCGCGCCGCCGGTTCATCGTTCGCGGTGTTAACTGGCGTGTTTTTCGCGAGACGTCCTGCCGGTGGGCTTAGTCGTGTCGCGTCGCCGTCGCGCGTGCGTTTCGGCGTGCGTGTTGTGCGCGTCGTGGTTACGACGGCCCAACTCAATCCTGCCGCGGTGCTCTTTACTGAGTGTCGAGGTGGGCCGGCACGTTTACTTTGAACAAATTAGAGTGCTCAAAGCAGGCTAAAATTTCGCCTGAATACTGTATGCATGGAATAATGGAATAGGACCTCGGTTCTATTTTGTTGGTTTTCGGAACCCCGAGGTAATGATTAATAGGAACGGATGGGGGCATTCGTATTGCGACGTTAGAGGTGAAATTCTTGGATCGTCGCAAGACGAACAGAAGCGAAAGCATTTGCCAAAAACGCTTTCATTGATCAAGAACGAAAGTTAGAGGTTCGAAGGCGATCAGATACCGCCCTAGTTCTAACCTTAAACGATGCCAGCTAGCGATCCGTCGACGTTCCCTAATATGACTCGACGGGCAGCTTCCGGGAAACCAAAGCTTTTGGGTTCCGGGGGAAGTATGGTTGCAAAGCTGAAACTTAAAGGAATTGACGGAAGGGCACCACCAGGAGTGGAGCCTGCGGCTTAATTTGACTCAACACGGGAAACCTCACCAGGCCCGGACACCGGAAGGATTGACAGATTGAGAGCTCTTTCTTGATTCGGTGGGTGGTGGTGCATGGCCGTTCTTAGTTGGTGGAGCGATTTGTCTGGTTAATTCCGATAACGAACGAGACTCTAGCCTGCTAACTAGGCGCTTTTTGACATCCTAAAGGCCCGCCGGCCGCGTTGCTTTCGGGTTTCGCGGTTCGTGCGCGGTTTTTACTGTCGGCGTACAAACTATTCTTCTTAGAGGGACAGGCGGCTTCTAGCCGCACGAGATTGAGCAATAACAGGTCTGTGATGCCCTTAGATGTTCTGGGCCGCACGCGCGCTACACTGAAGGAATCAGCGTGTCTTCCCTGGCCGAGCGGCCCGGGTAACCCGCTGAACCTCCTTCGTGCTAGGGATTGGGGCTTGCAATTGTTCCCCATGAACGAGGAATTCCCAGTAAGCGCGAGTCATAAGCTCGCGTTGATTACGTCCCTGCCCTTTGTACACACCGCCCGTCGCTACTACCGATTGAATGATTTAGTGAGGTCTTCGGATCGACACGCGATGGCGTTTCGGCGTCGTCGATGTGTAGGAAAAGATGACCAAACTTGATCATTTAGAGGAAGTAAAAGTCGTAACAAGGTTTCCGTAGGTGAACCTGCGGAAGGATCATTACAGTGTGTTGTTATGCCTATATATATATAATAGGTAAACGTACAAGTCTGTAAAAATCATTGTCGAACGTTAAAGAGCCATCTACGAAGTTCGGAAGTTCCGATCGAATTTCGACGTCGTCAACGTAGCTGTTTTCGGGTACCTATAATATATGGTTTTAAAAGATGTACGCCCGAAAGCGGAGATATATACGATGAAGATGTTGTTATATAGGACGACGAGTAATAATCGTCGGCCTACGACGGATTTCGTTATAAATGGACAAATCGAGCGCAAAATAAAACGATTTTGCCAATTATATTTCTAATCGACGTTTCGATCCTCATATCGACGAACATATACGATGATCGGTAATGTGATTAGTTTACGAAAATCTTATCACCCTTCGTTTGTTTCATTCCAAAAGGGTGAGATTTAGTTTACGAAAATATTGCCAAACTATGATCAGCGTATGCTCTTTTGTTGTCGTACGAGGTGAGACGACGAAAATTTACAACGAACGTCACCATTTCGAGTAGTCTGTCTCCGCTCCTCTCGTTGTGTGTAGTGGAGAAGACGAAAATAAACCGTAAGAGCGTTTTAAAGTCGACGGCGGCTGCGAAAGGGGCGCAAGCGCTGTCTATGACGTGAGCGCGCGTCGTCGTCGTCGTCGTCGTCTTATAATAGAAACGTTTCGATATGCGTTTAAAACCTAACTTAAAAAAAGATTACCCTAAACGGTGGATCACTTGGCTCGTGGGTCGATGAAGAACGCAGCTAATTGCGCGTCAACTTGTGAACTGCAGGACACATGAACATCGACATTTCGAACGCACATTGCGGTCCTGGGATCTCATACCCGGACCACTCCTGGCTGAGGGTCGTATCTCATTTCAAGACTGCTCGGATTTTCTTTGATCTTCGCGATCGACGAGAAATGTCTGAGCGTGCTGAGCGTATAAGCGCGATTCGATCGCGACGTTCTAAAACGTGACAGCGGACCCGTACGTGTGACCTAACTCTCTCGTACGGGTCGTACGAATATGAAAGGGATGAGACGTGTTTAAAACGGTCGTTCGCACGTTTTTGTGATAAACGTAGCGCGCACCATTAATACGATCGTCGTATCCGATAAAATTAGTTTTTAATCGACGTCGGATCGTAGGTGCGTTGTCTCTCGAATACGAGGGAGAAAACACCGTTTTTCGACGGCGCGTCTTTTCCATTCTAAACTTTTATATTTCGTATTGGCTCCTAATCTTCATTATTATGATGATTACGAGCGCCACGCATATTAAACTAGCGACCTCAGAGCAGGTGAGACTACCCGCTGAATTTAAGCATATTACTAAGCGGAGGAAAAGAAACTAACTAGGATTCCCTTAGTAGCTGCGAGCGAACAGGGATTAGCCCAGCACCGAATCCCGCGACCGACATCGGGCGCCGGGAAATGTGGTGTTCGGGAGGGTCCATTATCTCGACGTTACGTCGCGCGTCCAAGTCCATCTTGAACGGGGCAACAGCCCATAGAGGGTGCCAGGCCCGTAGCGACCGTGACTGACGGCGAGAGGATCTCTCCTTAGAGTCGGGTTGCTTGAGAGTGCAGCCCTAAGCGGGTGGTAAACTCCAT
>NW_027473225.1:25000-34822 GCF_030347505.1 Rhynchophorus ferrugineus
TTTATGTATGCATGTATAAATAACAAAGGCGAATAGAGAGGATGTCAATCCTTTCTATTCGCCTTTTTATTTGTCTAAATTCGTTCTTGGGAACATTTTCCGTACATAAATATATCGCATTGATATACATCGATGATACATTTATGTATGCTTGTATAAATAACAAAGGCGAATAGAGAGGATGTCAATCCTTTCTATTCGCCTTTTTATTTGTCTAAATTCGTTCTTGGGAACATTTTCCGTACATAAATATATCGCATTGATATACATCGATGATACATTTATGTATGCTTGTATAAATAACAAAGGCGAATAGAGAGGATGTCAATCTTTTCTATTCGCCTTTTTATTTGTCTAAATTCGTTCTTGGGAACATTTTCCGTACATAAATATATCGCATTGATATACATCGACGACGCATTTATGTATGCATGTATAAATAACAAAGGCGAATAGAGAGGATGTCAATCTTTTCTATTCGCCTTTTTATTTGTCTAAATTCGTTCTTGGGAACATTTTCCGTACATAAATATATCGCATTGATATACATCGACGATGCATTTATGTATGCCTGTATAAATAACAAAGGCGAATAGAGAGGATGTCAATCTTTTCTATTCGCCTTTTTATTTGTCTAAATTCGTTCTTGGGAACATTTTCCGTACATAAATATATCGCATTGATATACATCGACGACGCATTTATGTATGCATGTATAAATAACAAAGGCGAATAGAGAGGATGTCAATCCTTTCTATTCGCCTTTTTATTTGTCTAAATTCGTTCTTGGGAACATTTTCCGTACATAAATATATCGCATTGATATACATCGATGATACATTTATGTATGCTTGTATAAATAACAAAGGCGAATAGAGAGGATGTCAATCCTTTCTATTCGCCTTTTTATTTGTCTAAATTCGTTCTTGGGAACATTTTCCGTACATAAATATATCGCATTGATATACATCGATGATACATTTATGTATGCTTGTATAAATAACAAAGGCGAATAGAGAGGATGTCAATCTTTTCTATTCGCCTTTTTATTTGTCTAAATTCGTTCTTGGGAACATTTTCCGTACAAAAATATATCGCATTGATATACATCGACGATGCATTTATGTATGCCTGTATAAATAACAAAGGCGAATAGAGAGGATGTCAATATTTTCTATTCGCCTTTTTATTTGTCTAAATTCGTTCTTGGGAACATTTTCCGTACATAAATATATCGCATTGATATACATCGACGATGCATTTATGTATGCCTGTATAAATAACAAAGGCGAATAGAGAGGATGTCAATCTTTTCTATTCGCCTTTTTATTTGTCTAAATTCGTTCTTGGGAACATTTTCCGTACATAAGTATATTGCATATAATATGCGTATGTATATAAAGACAAATACAAGGGATGTAAATCTCTTTTATTTTGCTAAATTCGTTTTACAGAACGTTGTGTAAACTTAAGGATATCATTCATCTTAACCGATAAGCACCTAGCCTATACTCTTTTTGTATTCTATTATCATGTTTGGAAACATTTTCTTACGATTTCCAGAATTAAATTCACTATTTTAATTCGGAACATTGTCTTAAATGTACGTTCAGTTCGAAGACGAACCACAAGATACGTTTATAAGTTATACCTTATGAGACTATTAAATATACAGTTTTCAGACCTAATGCGATGAACTATCAAAAAACAATTAAAAAACATCGCCCCGTGCGGAAATTGAATTGGAGACTAATTCCATTCATCTGAATTCGATCATTACCCGCATTGTACTTCTAGAGCCCGTTCGGTCCGATGGCGAATAAAATCCGCGTTTCAGTATATCATATGCGGTTAAACGGTGAGGCCAGTTACAACTGCATTAAAACCTCCGATGTATACCTGAATATAGCGGGAGGACGCCCGCATAATTTGACGAACCTTCAAGTGCACCTACTTATGAGGGACCATATAATACCAATTCGACATGACGAGAATTCAGAGCCAAATCGATATCACATGGCAACTATATTTGGTTCTAATGAAATGAAGGATCAACGAACATGAAGACATGCTCATCAATCACAGATACATGGAATTCTGTATCGTCGCAACCGATAATACGTACAACCTTCGATTGGAATGAATTAATCAAAAAAATTGGACGAAAATAGTTTAGACATTCAGAAAACTGACAATTAGGTAAAACTGTAAAACCTGCTTTAAATAGAAACCACATTAATCAAAAAAGGTCATGCATTGTAATACGATTAGTTACGAAAGTAGCCTAACCTTTGGACCATTTTGAATTTTAACTTATCGAGATATCGTTCGCGGGTAAACGGCGGGACTAACTACCACCGCCTTGACAACCGCAGCCTATGCCCGAACAAATCAGGAAGGCGCGTGCATGGATTAACGAGATTCCCACTGTCCTTATCTAAAATTTTACGCAATACTGCCGCGACGGAACCGAACAGGCGCTCGGAGACCCGTACGTGAACCGTCCCCGATACTTACGCAGGAAAGACCAGCTCGGAGCTTTAACAAGCACCAGAGCCATAGACAGATAGTCTACATTTCAAAATGTCCATATACTTACGCAGGAAAGACCAGCTCAGCAGATCGCGTTCGGATCCGTTCAGAGAAGGATCGAGATGCCGAGCGCGGGTAAACGGCGGGACTAACTACCACCGCCTTGACAACCGCAGCCTATGCCCGAACATATCAGGAAGGCGCGTGCATGGATTAACGAGATTCCCACTGTCCTTATCTAAAATTTTACGCAATACTGCCGCGACGGAACCGAACAGGCGCTCGGAGACCCGTACGTGAACCGTTCCCGATACTTACGCAGGAAAGACCAGCTCGGAGCTTTAACAAGCACCAGAGCCATAGACAGATAGTCTACATTTCAAAATGTCCATATACTTACGCAGGAAAGACCAGCTCAGCAGATCGCGTTCGGATCCGTTCAGAGAAGGATCGAGATGCCGAGCGCGGGTAAACGGCGGGACTAACTACCACCAACTTGACAACCGCAGCCTATGCCCGAACATATCAGGAAGGCGCGTGCATGGATTAACGAGATTCCCACTGTCCTTATCTAAAATTTTACGCAATACGGCCGCGACGGAACCGAACAGGCGCTCGGAGACCCGTACGTGAACCGTCCCCGATACTTACGCAGGAAAGACCAGCTCGGAGCTTTAACAAGCACCAGAGCCATAGACAGATAGTCTACATTTCAAAATGTCCATATACTTACGCAGGAAAGACCAGCTCAGACCTTTAACAAGCACCAGAGCCATAGACTCATGGTCTACATTTCAAAATGTCCCTAACTAAGATCGCGTTCGGATCCGTTCAGAGAAGGATCGAGATGCCGAGCGCGGGTAAACGGCGGGACTAACTACCACCACCTTGACAACCGCAGCCTATGCCCGAACATATCAGGAAGGCGCGTGCATGGATTAACGAGATTCCCACTGTCCTTATCTAAAATTTTACGCAATACGGCCGCGACGGAACCGAACAGGCGCTCGGAGACCCGTACGTGAACCGTCCCCGATACTTACGCAGGAAAGACCAGCTCGGAGCTTTAACAAGCACCAGAGCCATAGACAGATAGTCTACATTTCAAAATGTCCATATACTTACGCAGGAAAGACCAGCTCAGCAGATCGCGTTCGGATCCGTTCAGAGAAGGATCGAGATGCCGAGCGCGGGTAAACGGCGGGACTAACTACCACCACCTTGACAACCGCAGCCTATGCCCGAACATATCAGGAAGGCGCGTGCATGGATTAACGAGATTCCCACTGTCCTTATCTAAAATTTTACGCAATACGGCCGCGACGGAACCGAACAGGCGCTCGGAGACCCGTACGTGAACCGTCCCCGATACTTACGCAGGAAAGACCAGCTCGGAGCTTTAACAAGCACCAGAGCCATAGACAGATAGTCTACATTTCAAAATGTCCATATACTTACGCAGGAAAGACCAGCTCAGCAGATCGCGTTCGGATCCGTTCAGAGAAGGATCGAGATGCCGAGCGCGGGTAAACGGCGGGACTAACTACCACCACCTTGACAACCGCAGCCTATGCCCGAACATATCAGGAAGGCGCGTGCATGGATTAACGAGATTCCCACTGTCCTTATCTAAAATTTTACGCAATACGGCCGCGACGGAACCGAACAGGCGCTCGGAGACCCGTACGTGAACCGTCCCCGATACTTACGCAGGAAAGACCAGCTCGGAGCTTTAACAAGCACCAGAGCCATAGACAGATAGTCTACATTTCAAAATGTCCATATACTTACGCAGGAAAGACCAGCTCAGACCTTTAACAAGCACCAGAGCCATAGACTCATGGTCTACATTTCAAAATGTCCCTAACTAAGATCGCGTTCGGATCCGTTCAGAGAAGGATCGAGATGCCGAGCGCGGGTAAACGGCGGGACTAACTACCACCACCTTGACAACCGCAGCCTATGCCCGAACATATCAGGAAGGCGCGTGCATGGATTAACGAGATTCCCACTGTCCTTATCTAAAATTTTACGTAATACGGCCGCGACGGAACCGAACAGGCGCTCGGAGACCCGTACGTGAACCGTCCCCGATACTTACGCAGGAAAGACCAGCTCGGAGCTTTAACAAGCACCAGAGCCATAGACAGATAGTCTACATTTCAAAATGTCCATATACTTACGCAGGAAAGACCAGCTCAGACCTTTAACAAGCACCTGAGCCATAGACTCATGGTCTACATTTCAAAATGTCCCTAACTAAGATCGCGTTCGGATCCGTTCAGAGAAGGATCGAGATGCCGAGCGCGGGTAAACGGCGGGACTAACTACCACCACCTTGACAACCGCAGCCTATGCCCGAACATATCAGGAAGGCGCGTGCATGGATTAACGAGATTCCCACTGTCCTTATCTAAAATTTTACGCAATACGGCCGCGACGGAACCGAACAGGCGCTCGGAGACCCGTACGTGAACCGTCCCCGATACTTACGCAGGAAAGACCAGCTCGGAGCTTTAACAAGCACCAGAGCCATAGACAGATAGTCTACATTTCAAAATGTCCATATACTTACGTAGGAAAGACCAGCTCAGACCTTTAACAAGCACCAGAGCCATAGACTCATGGTCTACAATTCAAAATGTCCCTAACTAAGATCGCGTTCGGATCCGTTCAGAGAAGGATCGAGATGCCGAGCGCGGGTAAACGGCGGGACTAACTACCACCACCTTGACAACCGCAGCCTATGCCCGAACATATCAGGAAGGCGCGTGCATGGATTAACGAGATTCCCACTGTCCTTATCTAAAATTTTACGCAATACTGCCGCGACGGAACCGAACAGGCGCTCGGAGACCCGTACGTGAACCGTTCCCGATACTTACGCAGGAAAGACCAGCTCGGAGCTTTAACAAGCACCAGAGCCATAGACAGATAGTCTACATTTCAAAATGTCCATATACTTACGCAGGAAAGACCAGCTCAGACCTTTAACAAGCACCAGAGCCATAGACTCATGGTCTACATTTCAAAATGTCCCTAACTAAGATCGCGTTCGGATCCGTTCAGAGAAGGATCGAGATGCCGAGCGCGGGTAAACGGCGGGACTAACTACCACCACCTTGACAACCGCAGCCTATGCCCGAACATATCAGGAAGGCGCGTGCATGGATTAACGAGATTCCCACTGTCCTTATCTAAAATTTTACGCAATACGGCCGCGACGGAACCGAACAGGCGCTCGGAGACCCGTACGTGAACCGTCCCCGATACTTACGCAGGAAAGACCAGCTCGGAGCTTTAACAAGCACCAGAGCCATAGACAGATAGTCTACATTTCAAAATGTCCATATACTTACGTAGGAAAGACCAGCTCAGACCTTTAACAAGCACCAGAGCCATAGACTCATGGTCTACAATTCAAAATGTCCCTAACTAAGATCGCGTTCGGATCCGTTCAGAGAAGGATCGAGATGCCGAGCGCGGGTAAACGGCGGGACTAACTACCACCACCTTGACAACCGCAGCCTATGCCCGAACATATCAGGAAGGCGCGTGCATGGATTAACGAGATTCCCACTGTCCTTATCTAAAATTTTACGCAATACGGCCGCGACGGAACCGAACAGGCGCTCGGAGACCCGTACGTGAACCGTCCCCGATACTTACGCAGGAAAGACCAGCTCGGAGCTTTAACAAGCACCAGAGCCATAGACAGATAGTCTACATTTCAAAATGTCCATATACTTACGTAGGAAAGACCAGCTCAGACCTTTAACAAGCACCAGAGCCATAGACTCATGGTCTACAATTCAAAATGTCCCTAACTAAGATCGCGTTCGGATCCGTTCAGAGAAGGATCGAGATGCCGAGCGCGGGTAAACGGCGGGACTAACTACCACCACCTTGACAACCGCAGCCTATGCCCGAACATATCAGGAAGGCGCGTGCATGGATTAACGAGATTCCCACTGTCCTTATCTAAAATTTTACGTAATACGGCCGCGACGGAACCGAACAGGCGCTCGGAGACCCGTACGTGAACCGTCCCCGATACTTACGCAGGAAAGACCAGCTCGGAGCTTTAACAAGCACCAGAGCCATAGACAGATAGTCTACATTTCAAAATGTCCATATACTTACGCAGGAAAGACCAGCTCAGCAGATCGCGTTCGGATCCGTTCAGAGAAGGATCGAGATGCCGAGCGCGGGTAAACGGCGGGACTAACTACCACCAACTTGACAACCGCAGCCTATGCCCGAACATATCAGGAAGGCGCGTGCATGGATTAACGAGATTCCCACTGTCCTTATCTAAAATTTTACGCAATACGGCCGCGACGGAACCGAACAGGCGCTCGGAGACCCGTACGTGAACCGTCCCCGATACTTACGCAGGAAAGACCAGCTCGGAGCTTTAACAAGCACCAGAGCCATAGACAGATAGTCTACATTTCAAAATGTCCATATACTTACGCAGGAAAGACCAGCTCAGACCTTTAACAAGCACCAGAGCCATAGACTCATGGTCTACATTTCAAAATGTCCCTAACTAAGATCGCGTTCGGATCCGTTCAGAGAAGGATCGAGATGCCGAGCGCGGGTAAACGGCGGGACTAACTACCACCACCTTGACAACCGCAGCCTATGCCCGAACATATCAGGAAGGCGCGTGCATGGATTAACGAGATTCCCACTGTCCTTATCTAAAATTTTACGCAATACGGCCGCGACGGAACCGAACAGGCGCTCGGAGACCCGTACGTGAACCGTCCCCGATACTTACGCAGGAAAGACCAGCTCGGAGCTTTAACAAGCACCAGAGCCATAGACAGATAGTCTACATTTCAAAATGTCCATATACTTACGCAGGAAAGACCAGCTCAGCAGATCGCGTTCGGATCCGTTCAGAGAAGGATCGAGATGCCGAGCGCGGGTAAACGGCGGGACTAACTACCACCACCTTGACAACCGCAGCCTATGCCCGAACATATCAGGAAGGCGCGTGCATGGATTAACGAGATTCCCACTGTCCTTATCTAAAATTTTACGCAATACGGCCGCGACGGAACCGAACAGGCGCTCGGAGACCCGTACGTGAACCGTCCCCGATACTTACGCAGGAAAGACCAGCTCGGAGCTTTAACAAGCACCAGAGCCATAGACAGATAGTCTACATTTCAAAATGTCCATATACTTACGTAGGAAAGACCAGCTCAGACCTTTAACAAGCACCAGAGCCATAGACTCATGGTCTACAATTCAAAATGTCCCTAACTAAGATCGCGTTCGGATCCGTTCAGAGAAGGATCGAGATGCCGAGCGCGGGTAAACGGCGGGACTAACTACCACCACCTTGACAACCGCAGCCTATGCCCGAACATATCAGGAAGGCGCGTGCATGGATTAACGAGATTCCCACTGTCCTTATCTAAAATTTTACGCAATACGGCCGCGACGGAACCGAACAGGCGCTCGGAGACCCGTACGTGAACCGTCCCCGATACTTACGCAGGAAAGACCAGCTCGGAGCTTTAACAAGCACCAGAGCCATAGACAGATAGTCTACATTTCAAAATGTCCATATACTTACGCAGGAAAGACCAGCTCAGCAGATCGCGTTCGGATCCGTTCAGAGAAGGATCGAGATGCCGAGCGCGGGTAAACGGCGGGACTAACTACCACCACCTTGACAACCGCAGCCTATGCCCGAACATATCAGGAAGGCGCGTGCATGGATTAACGAGATTCCCACTGTCCTTATCTAAAATTTTACGCAATACGGCCGCGACGGAACCGAACAGGCGCTCGGAGACCCGTACGTGAACCGTCCCCGATACTTACGCAGGAAAGACCAGCTCGGAGCTTTAACAAGCACCAGAGCCATAGACAGATAGTCTACATTTCAAAATGTCCATATACTTACGCAGGAAAGACCAGCTCAGACCTTTAACAAGCACCAGAGCCATAGACTCATGGTCTACATTTCAAAATGTCCCTAACTAAGATCGCGTTCGGATCCGTTCAGAGAAGGATCGAGATGCCGAGCGCGGGTAAACGGCGGGACTAACTACCACCACCTTGACAACCGCAGCCTATGCCCGAACATATCAGGAAGGCGCGTGCATGGATTAACGAGATTCCCACTGTCCTTATCTAAAATTTTACGTAATACGGCCGCGACGGAACCGAACAGGCGCTCGGAGACCCGTACGTGAACCGTCCCCGATACTTACGCAGGAAAGACCAGCTCGGAGCTTAACAAGCACCAGAGCCATAGACAGATAGTCTACATTTCAAAATGTCCATATACTTACGCAGGAAAGACCAGCTCAGACCTTTAACAAGCACCAGAGCCATAGACTCATGGTCTACATTTCAAAATGTCCCTAACTAAGATCCGCGTTCGGATCCGTTCAGAGAAGGATCGAGATGCCGAGCGCGGGTAAACGGCGGGACTAACTACCACCACCTTGACAACCGCAGCCTATGCCCGAACATATCAGGAAGGCGCGTGCATGGATTAACGAGATTCCCACTGTCCTTATCTAAAATTTTACGCAATACGGCCGCGACGGAACCGAACAGGCGCTCGGAGACCCGTACGTGAACCGTCCCCGATACTTACGCAGGAAAGACCAGCTCGGAGCTTTAACAAGCACCAGAGCCATAGACAGATAGTCTACATTTCAAAATGTCCATATACTTACGTAGGAAAGACCAGCTCAGACCTTTAACAAGCACCAGAGCCATAGACTCATGGTCTACAATTCAAAATGTCCCTAACTAAGATCGCGTTCGGATCCGTTCAGAGAAGGATCGAGATGCCGAGCGCGGGTTAAACGGCGGGACTAACTACCACCACCTTGACAACCGCAGCCTATGCCCGAACATATCAGGAAGGCGCGTGCATGGATTAACGAGATTCCCACTGTCCTTATCTAAAATTTTACGCAATACTGCCGCGACGGAACCGAACAGGCGCTCGGAGACCCGTACGTGAACCGTTCCCGATACTTACGCAGGAAAGACCAGCTCGGAGCTTTAACAAGCACCAGAGCCATAGACAGATAGTCTACATTTCAAAATGTCCATATACTTACGCAGGAAAGACCAGCTCAGACCTTTAACAAGCACCAGAGCCATAGACTCATGGTCTACATTTCAAAATGTCCCTAACTAAGATCGCGTTCGGATCCGTTCAGAGAAGGATCGAGATGCCGAGCGCGGGTAAACGGCGGGGACTAACTACCACCACCTTGACAACCGCAGCCTATGCCCGAACATAAT
>NW_027473226.1:0-7500 GCF_030347505.1 Rhynchophorus ferrugineus
CATGTCGATCATGAATTCTTTCGTGAACGATATATTCGAAAGGATAGCCGCCGAAGCGTCGCGTCTCGCCCATTACAATAAGAGATCAACGATCACGAGCAGAGAAATCCAAACCGCCGTTAGGTTATTGTTACCCGGTGAGTTGGCTAAGCACGCCGTTAGCGAAGGTACCAAAGCAGTCACCAAATATACCAGTTCTAAGTAAATTAATTCACATACCTATGTGTGTTTCAATATACTACTTACCTGCAAAATCGGTTCTTTTCAGAACCACAATTGGATATACATTTTAAAAAATGAAATGTTAAACAGTAGCTGACATTTTATAAAAACAGAATTTTCAGATATATATATATATATTGTAGTTATTGTATTGAATTATATTATATCATTATAATCTGTTATATAGTAAGTATATAGAATAAGTTTTGTAAAAATGGTACGGCCCGAGATTGTTATTTAAAAATAAGGTAAAGTATTTCTGGAGTGACTTCGAAAATATGTGTATTCATTTTTATTACGTTTATGACTATATGATAATTAATTTATTTTTCCTAACTGTGGCTAATTGTGGATTGTGGCTAATTTCTACACGATAAGTATTAATCACGGGAACGTCTCGAAATGAACAAATAGGAACTGTAATTAATCAAGAATTTAGAATGGAACTATCGTCCTAATATAATGAGGATCGTCAAAGAGAAGATACTTTTTTTTTCGTTTACTAGGTTGACCTTGCTTGGGGACAGTGGAACTCAGTGGAAAATCGCTGATGGTGGGTGAGGAGGATAGGCCTGTGGTCAGAATCGATATCTTGGAGTACTTGCAGGTCAGAGGCTTGATTCGAATTTTGATAGATAAAAAAGTCAATTATTGTCGGTCGATTGGAGGAGTAGTGAGTTGGTTCGCTTGGAGCAATAAGCCCAAGTTCCAACTCATCTATTATCCCGGCCGATAGTAATTCTTCCAATAGCTGTGTGGTTGATGGCGTTGAAAATGGCCTGAAAATCTCCTTGGTCATCTGAATATGTTCCGAAGAGTATTTCGCCAATGGAGATCGGGTTCGTGTTCTAGTGGAATCCAGACCAGCCAGACGACTGTTATCTTGAGTTCCCCGTACATGAGTGGGGGGAGGAATTGGTCTTTTGGGTTTGGTTGTTTTTGGAGTAGGTCGGCACTTGCATCCCGAGTAATTTGCGGTGTATGGTTCTCAACAGTTGGTGCATTTCGGCGGGGAATTTCTGTCTTTGGGACTTGACGTAGGCCGGAGTGGCTTTACAGTTGGCCGATGAATGACCGTAGAATTGGCAGTTAAAACGTTGAACGCGCCTGCCGTTGCCGCGCTGGGCTTGGACTTTTACCACCTGATTCATTAGGCGGTCGACCGCGAAGATACGGCGTTCCTCTCGAGGAACCGACCAACATGGATTGGATTGAAACCGAGCTTCATGAGCGCGGTTCGGACTTCGAGTTACCATTACGTCGAGAGAGAAATATAATATATTAGCTGACCCCGCAGACACTCCGTACCCTGTACTCAATGGATAAATAAAGGATTCATTCTATCAAATTCTTCGTTCAAATCACTTTCGAATCATCCTTAGGAACATTCTGATATCGGAAAACCTTATCCGTAGTCGATAAACGATATCTAACGGATGAATTATAGAAAATGGCCAATAAGCGGCAAATATCCGATCGTAAGGGTGCACCATCGTTTCGGCGAATCATTCTTTTGGAATCTTACGTTCTACAAGCAAAACATTTATTCATAGGTATATACCGATAATAACGAACGGGCCGACGTAACAACCTAAAATGTCCTGAAATACGTGAGAACAGTTTTACTCCGATCGCCGTATCGATATGTGACAGTATCCATCCTATGAAGGATCTTTACATTCTACTAGCATAATTTTATGGATCGGAATTTTCCGACTTTTAAAGAACGTGATCGGCAGTCTAGAAACGGCCTGAGGACGTATTAACACGAGAGGTTAAAATTATTGCTTTAGAAGTTCACGTTGTCTAAAGCTAAAGTTTATTCATCGGAACATTCCGATAATAACGAGAACGGGCAGACGTAAAAACGAAAAATTTGCGCAACGTCCGTATAAACGATCTGTTCTAAAACACCCATACATTTCCGATAGCTGGCGAGAGACCCGCGCTTAAATCGTGTGCGCTTCTACGTGGGGCGATACGAGAGACGGATACGACGGGTCGGGTCGACCGGCGCTGTGACACTTTTACCGAGTGGCTTTTGATCAGCGAAGGTGGTATTACATATTATATGTTAATATATAAGATCCGAACCGTATTTTTTTATTTATCTAAATAAAAAGCGTATTTCGTCGTGTTATTATATATTCGTAACGCTCTCGCGATTTTGTATCGTCGTTTCGTTGTTCTTCCTGGTCGGTTTTTTTCGATATATCGGGAAGCGTACGACGACGACGACGGTATCACTGCGAGATCGCGAATTCGGCGGGAACATTCGGCTTCGTTAGAAGAAGATGATCCACGATTCATATGCGATTGGAATTATTATTTTTATGGACGTATCGGTTTTTCATCGGAACGTTCATAAAACAGCAACACATTTTGCGATAGCTCTCTGCTCTCCGAGCGAGAATAAAATAAAAAATCACGAAACGTTTCTCGTACGAGGTTTCCTTGTCGCTTTATATATTTCTATCTAGCGAAGGGTTCGGAGAGAATGTTTTTCGAGGTCTTATAAACGCCGAACGATATTTTGCGGCATCCAATTTTCGACGTAGTCGACGATCGTCGTCGATAATCGAGATAATTGGGTGCCTAGTCGATCGGTTGTGTATAAAAAAAACAAAAGATGTGTCTAAGATGATGATATCGTTTTGTTTTATTAGACAACTAATATTAAAATGTAAGAGCGTGGCGCCTCGGACCGGTTTTTCCGTCGTCTAGGCGCGCTATCATGCACCTCCTTTTTATTAGTCGTCGATATATATTATATATCGTCGTCTTACGCACACGTTTCTTTATAAGTCAAACTTATAAAATAAACTGTGTCTGTATTTGTTTTATCTGCTTCGTGTCGATAAAATAATAAGAACAGTTCCCTGGTTGATCCTGCCAGTAGTCATATGCTTGTCTCAAAGATTAAGCCATGCATGTCTCAGTACATACCGAATTAAGGTGAAACCGCGAAAGGCTCATTAAATCAGTTATGGTTCCTTAGATCGTACCCACAATTACTTGGATAACTGTGGTAATTCTAGAGCTAATACATGCAAACAGAGCTCCGACCAGAGATGGAAGGAGTGCTTTTATTAGATCAAAACCAATCGGTTTCGGGTTCGCGCTCGTCATCGTACAACTTGGTGACTCTGAATAACTTTAAGCTGATCGCACGGTCTCGCACCGGCGACACATCTTTCAAATGTCTGCCTTATCAACTGTCGATGGTAGGTTCTGCGCCTACCATGGTCGTAACGGGTAACGGAGAATTAGGGTTCGATTCCGGAGAGGGAGCCTGAGAAACGGCTACCACATCCAAGGAAGGCAGCAGGCGCGCAAATTACCCACTCCCGGCACGGGGAGGTAGTGACGAAAAATAACGATACGGGACTCATCCGAGGCCCCGTAATCGGAATGAGTACACTCTAAACCCTTTAACGAGGATCAATTGGAGGGCCAGTCTGGTGCCAGCAGCCGCGGTAATTCCAGCTCCAATAGCGTATATTAAAGTTGTTGCGGTTAAAAAGCTCGTAGTCGAATTTGTGTCTCGCGCCGCCGGTTCATCGTTCGCGGTGTTAACTGGCGTGTTTTTCGCGAGACGTCCTGCCGGTGGGCTTAGTCGTGTCGCGTCGCCGTCGCGCGTGCGTTTCGGCGTGCGTGTTGTGCGCGTCGTGGTTACGACGGCCCAACTCAATCCTGCCGCGGTGCTCTTTACTGAGTGTCGAGGTGGGCCGGCACGTTTACTTTGAACAAATTAGAGTGCTCAAAGCAGGCTAAAATTTCGCCTGAATACTGTATGCATGGAATAATGGAATAGGACCTCGGTTCTATTTTGTTGGTTTTCGGAACCCCGAGGTAATGATTAATAGGAACGGATGGGGGCATTCGTATTGCGACGTTAGAGGTGAAATTCTTGGATCGTCGCAAGACGAACAGAAGCGAAAGCATTTGCCAAAAACGCTTTCATTGATCAAGAACGAAAGTTAGAGGTTCGAAGGCGATCAGATACCGCCCTAGTTCTAACCTTAAACGATGCCAGCTAGCGATCCGTCGACGTTCCCTAATATGACTCGACGGGCAGCTTCCGGGAAACCAAAGCTTTTGGGTTCCGGGGGAAGTATGGTTGCAAAGCTGAAACTTAAAGGAATTGACGGAAGGGCACCACCAGGAGTGGAGCCTGCGGCTTAATTTGACTCAACACGGGAAACCTCACCAGGCCCGGACACCGGAAGGATTGACAGATTGAGAGCTCTTTCTTGATTCGGTGGGTGGTGGTGCATGGCCGTTCTTAGTTGGTGGAGCGATTTGTCTGGTTAATTCCGATAACGAACGAGACTCTAGCCTGCTAACTAGGCGCTTTTTGACATCCTAAAGGCCCGCCGGCCGCGTTGCTTTCGGGTTTCGCGGTTCGTGCGCGGTTTTTACTGTCGGCGTACAAACTATTCTTCTTAGAGGGACAGGCGGCTTCTAGCCGCACGAGATTGAGCAATAACAGGTCTGTGATGCCCTTAGATGTTCTGGGCCGCACGCGCGCTACACTGAAGGAATCAGCGTGTCTTCCCTGGCCGAGCGGCCCGGGTAACCCGCTGAACCTCCTTCGTGCTAGGGATTGGGGCTTGCAATTGTTCCCCATGAACGAGGAATTCCCAGTAAGCGCGAGTCATAAGCTCGCGTTGATTACGTCCCTGCCCTTTGTACACACCGCCCGTCGCTACTACCGATTGAATGATTTAGTGAGGTCTTCGGATCGACACGCGATGGCGTTTCGGCGTCGTCGATGTGTAGGAAAAGATGACCAAACTTGATCATTTAGAGGAAGTAAAAGTCGTAACAAGGTTTCCGTAGGTGAACCTGCGGAAGGATCATTACAGTGTGTTGTTATGCCTATATATATATAATAGGTAAACGTACAAGTCTGTAAAAATCATTGTCGAACGTTAAAGAGCCATCTACGAAGTTCGGAAGTTCCGATCGAATTTCGACGTCGTCAACGTAGCTGTTTTCGGGTACCTATAATATATGGTTTTAAAAGATGTACGCCCGAAAGCGGAGATATATACGATGAAGATGTTGTTATATAGGACGACGAGTAATAATCGTCGGCCTACGACGGATTTCGTTATAAATGGACAAATCGAGCGCAAAATAAAACGATTTTGCCAATTATATTTCTAATCGACGTTTCGATCCTCATATCGACGAACATATACGATGATCGGTAATGTGATTAGTTTACGAAAATCTTATCACCCTTCGTTTGTTTCATTCCAAAAGGGTGAGATTTAGTTTACGAAAATATTGCCAAACTATGATCAGCGTATGCTCTTTTGTTGTCGTACGAGGTGAGACGACGAAAATTTACAACGAACGTCACCATTTCGAGTAGTCTGTCTCCGCTCCTCTCGTTGTGTGTAGTGGAGAAGACGAAAATAAACCGTAAGAGCGTTTTAAAGTCGACGGCGGCTGCGAAAGGGGCGCAAGCGCTGTCTATGACGTGAGCGCGCGTCGTCGTCGTCGTCGTCGTCTTATAATAGAAACGTTTCGATATGCGTTTAAAACCTAACTTAAAAAAAGATTACCCTAAACGGTGGATCACTTGGCTCGTGGGTCGATGAAGAACGCAGCTAATTGCGCGTCAACTTGTGAACTGCAGGACACATGAACATCGACATTTCGAACGCACATTGCGGTCCTGGGATCTCATACCCGGACCACTCCTGGCTGAGGGTCGTATCTCATTTCAAGACTGCTCGGATTTTCTTTGATCTTCGCGATCGACGAGAAATGTCTGAGCGTGCTGAGCGTATAAGCGCGATTCGATCGCGACGTTCTAAAACGTGACAGCGGACCCGTACGTGTGACCTAACTCTCTCGTACGGGTCGTACGAATATGAAAGGGATGAGACGTGTTTAAAACGGTCGTTCGCACGTTTTTGTGATAAACGTAGCGCGCACCATTAATACGATCGTCGTATCCGATAAAATTAGTTTTTAATCGACGTCGGATCGTAGGTGCGTTGTCTCTCGAATACGAGGGAGAAAACACCGTTTTTCGACGGCGCGTCTTTTCCATTCTAAACTTTTATATTTCGTATTGGCTCCTAATCTTCATTATTATGATGATTACGAGCGCCACGCATATTAAACTAGCGACCTCAGAGCAGGTGAGACTACCCGCTGAATTTAAGCATATTACTAAGCGGAGGAAAAGAAACTAACTAGGATTCCCTTAGTAGCTGCGAGCGAACAGGGATTAGCCCAGCACCGAATCCCGCGACCGACATCGGGCGCCGGGAAATGTGGTGTTCGGGAGGGTCCATTATCTCGACGTTACGTCGCGCGTCCAAGTCCATCTTGAACGGGGCAACAGCCCATAGAGGGTGCCAGGCCCGTAGCGACCGTGACTGACGGCGAGAGGATCTCTCCTTAGAGTCGGGTTGCTTGAGAGTGCAGCCCTAAGCGGGTGGTAAACTCCATCTAAGGCTAAATATAACCACGAGACCGATAGCGAACAAGTACCGTGAGGGAAAGTTGAAAAGCACTTTGAAGAGAGAGTTCAAGAGTACGTGAAACCGTTTAGGGGTAAACCTGAGAAACCCGAAAGGTCGAAGGGAGAAATTCATTCGCGGCTCGTAGTAGGCGGCGTGCGATCGCGTGACACGTGACGTTTCGGCGTTGCGCGCGCCTTTCGTACGTCGATCCGGCGACGAACGCGTGCACTTTTCTCCTTGTAGGACGTCGCGATCCGTTGGGCGTCGGCTTAAGGCTCGAGGTGGAGACCGTAGACTGCGGTTCGCGCCGTTTTCGTTTACGGACCCTCGTGTTCGCGGTCGACTCGCTCGACGGTATACCGAATGGTTTAAGGCCGCTACTCGTTAGCGTTCGGCTCGTCGCAAGCGCGTCAGATGCACGTCGGTAATCGGACCCGGTGCCGTTTCCGACCTCTGATGACTGTTGGCGACGAGGTTCTCGAACAGACCTAGACCGATCGGCGACGCTATAGCTTTGGGTACTTTCAGGACCCGTCTTGAAACACGGACCAAGGAGTCTAGCATGTGCGCGAGTCATTGGGAATCACTAAACCTAAAGGCGTAATGAAAGTGAAAGTTCGTCTCGCACGAACTCAGGGAAGATGGGCGGTTTACCCTTAAAAGTGGCCGCTTCGCATTCCCGGGGCGTCTCGTTCTCATCGCGAGAAGAGGCGCACCAAGAGCGTACACGCTGGGACCCGAAAGATGGTGAACTATGCCTGGTCAGGACGAAGTCAGGGGAAACCCTGAT
>NW_027473226.1:10000-15000 GCF_030347505.1 Rhynchophorus ferrugineus
GCAGTGTTAGTGCAAAAATCCGATAAATCCATCGGAAGCACAAGGGAGCTGAACTACCAAATCAACGGTCGACGATTGGACACAATAAGGTAGGATCGTATCAACTTTTGAACAATAACTGACTAATTAGTGAACAATCCAGAGAATACCAAGTGTATTTGTCTGTAAATCCTTTATTTTGCTATTTGTTAATTAACATTCTCTGTAGTAAACAACCCTCATATTATTACATTGTAGTCTATTGTGTTAGTTTGTACTTGTGTTAGTGATTAGTGTGAACTGTGATGATCATTGTTGATAAATATCCGGGCAATTAATTATTCTTGACGAGCGTACCAGCGCATTCGCCATTTCAACGATCTGTAGGGGCCCTCTACCGTCACCATCTCGCCTGAAGATAAATAAATATCCCACTGCCGTCACCACTCCAACACGACATCAGCGCAGTCACCAATTTTAAGTGAAATTGGCTGCACTAGCGCCATCTATCAGCAGTGCTCCCAGCGAGGCAGAAGCCCTCCGCAGTCGCCGAATCATCAGAAATCGGCAGCACCAGCGCCATCTACTAGCGGTGCTCACAGCGAGGCAGAAGCCCTCCGCAGTCGCCAAATTGACAGAAATCGGCTGCACTATCGCCATCTAGCCGTGAGCTTGAGAAACAAGCCATCTTGTCAACAACTCAGCGCCGTCACCAATCGGTCACAACAGCCCCCACCACAGCGCAGTCACCAATTTTTCAAAAATCGGTTGCACTTGCGCCATCTAGCAGCGGTCTCAAGAAATAAGCCAGCAGCCAGGGGCGGTCGCCATTTTTTCAAAGTGATCATCCGAGCGCACTCGCCATAATTGACTGATACGTGACACAATTCAATAATAACAATAAATAGGGTCTTTAACGCTATCTCCCATCGGGGCACAGCCCCATTAATATGCATTTTTAATAAGGAACTAATACTACTGCAATAAAATGGAGAAGCGACAAGCTAGAAAAAAGACAACTGACACCGAGCAACTGGAAGTTACCGAAAAAGAAGTTAATGAAGGTGTCGAAGCTAACGCTGGAGAGAACGATCTAGACGGGAAAGAAGATGAACTGGCGGGACTCACAATGAGCATATTAATCGGAAGGGACATCGCCGGACTAAGAGAATCTATTAAACTATGCCTGGATGTGATAAAGGGACGAGCGACGAAAATCCATCAAGCATCTAAAAAGATGCAATACGGTATCGGAGACCGTACCGTCATCCTACAAACCCTACAGAAAATTGAGGACATAACGGACCTCATGGAACGGAAATCCAAGAAACAGGAACAAAATAGCAGCATAGAAAATATGTTCACTAAAATGGGAGAGCAAATGGCACGGATGGAGGATAAAATCATGAACCTAGAAAAAACACGGCATACCGAGAAACAAACGGAGATACCACACCCCGAGAATAACGCAAACAAGTTAAGCTATGCCAAAGCCTTACAAAAAACTGGAAACAAAACAACTATACCGAACAAGAAAAAGGAAACGACCAGAGCATGGGCACCCCCGGACAAAAATAAACAAAAAAACGAAATAATCGTCAGCTTCAGCAACAAAACTGGTGAAGAAACTAAAATGGAACTCAAGAAGCACATAACAACAAAGGAACTACAGACGGGATTTAGGGGCATTAGAGTCCTTAAAAACGGATCGGTAGTAGTAGAATGCAAAACCGCCGAGCAAAAGGAGGCCGTAAAGGAGAAAATGCAAACCGTTAAGACAGCAGAAATTAAAGAAGGCGTTAGGCTGAATCCTCGCATTAAGTTAATCGGTCTTCCCAGTAATGTAAAGGGCGAGGAAATAATACAGGACATAATAAATGAAAACGAGGAAATAAAAACGCTGATTGAAGAACACCCGGAGGCAAAGCATATCAAAATCATTAAAAATATCCCGTGGACCGGCAAATTCCAGAGGCAGAACTGGATTCTAGAAGTAGCCCCGCAGATCTTCAGCAGGATAATGAAGGAGCGCACAGTCATCGTGGACATGCTAAGATACCGGGTCGAAGAAACGACCAGTGTCTTGATATGTATGAGGTGCTGTCGCTACGGGCACAGCCATAGAAATTGCACGGCGACAGAACCGGCCTGTTACAAGTGTGGGGAAAAACACGAGGGCAATTCCTGCAAAACAGAGGAGCACAAGTGCATTAACTGCGTGAGAGCCGGGAAAACAAAGACCGAAGAATTAAAACACAAGGCAACAGACTATAGTTGCCCGCAACAAAATAGGAAAAGGCAGGACAACCGAAGAATAACAGACTACGGATGCTGAAAACCCTGCAATTCAACACTGGGAAAGGTGTCAGTGCAACAGCGCTGATGAGGAAAAAGGCGTCGGAAGGCGGATTTGATATAGTCCTTATCCAAGAACCGACACCTAAAACGACGGCATGGGAAGGTTGGCTGATGTACAGCAAAGGACCCAGGACGAAAACGGAGACATGGATCAAGGACACCATTAAGGCGACATTGATAGAAAACATGTCTTCCCAGAACATCACCTCTGTCTATATAGGCGACGCAGTCATCACCAACGTCTATGAGGAACCCGGAGGGGCAAATCTACCCAACATAGAATACATCTCCCAGTACCTGGAGGAGTATACCGGAAAATGGATCTTGGCCGGCGATTTCAACGCCAAACATGGACTGTGGGGCAGTGCTGAAAACAGCACAAGAGGTGAAGAACTCCTCAACTGGGCAGTGAGCCAAGGACTGCAGCTCGCCGAAGGGGACTACACGAGGCCAACCTTCAGCACAAGCAGGGGCAGAAGCAACGTGGACACCACCTGGAGCAGGGGCACCGAGGTTAGCGGTTGGAACATCAATGCAACCGAAGAAACCTTGAGTGACCACAAATACATTGAATTTGAGATACACGGGCAACACGAGGCCAGGAAGACCAAAAAATCTGAATGGGATTTCAGAAACACGAACTGGAATTCCATCAGAGAACGCTTCGCAAATATCCCAATGAATATCACACCTACCGTGGAGACCAGGGTGATAGAGGAACAAGCCATCGTACTCCAACAGATCCTGAAAGGAATGAGCAACAGGATAAAAAAGAGGGCTATCACGATCAAACACGGAAATGACTGGTGGGACGCGCAGTGCGAGGAGAAGAAGCGGGCACTAGCCATTTCCAAGAGACGAATCAGAAACACCACAGAAAATCAAATGCTCATTACAGAACACAGGATCAAGAAAAAACAATACAGGGACCTCATCAACGACAAGAAAAGGGAATACACGAACTCGGTGATAAACAACACCATCGAGACCAAACCATGGCACACGGTATGGGAGGTATTTAGGAAGATAGGAGTACAGCGAGGTCAGAAGGCCCCCACCCAGGAGGAAGCAACTGTCGAAGGTGCCAACCGAAGGGAAGGAGCAAAAATTAGGAAATACCATCCGGAGGCGGACCCAACAGAAAGAAAAGAAATCGAAGAAGCTATAGCCGATATTAACAACGACAGCTGGCCTAGCACAGAAATCGGTGAAGAAAACATCACAGAACAGGAAGTGGAAGCAGCAATCAACACGCTGAAAACTAGGAAAGCAGTGGGACTGGATGGCATACCCAACGAACTGATCAAGCAGATCTGGAGCACGCATAAATCCAGCATCATAACGCTGTACAAGAACTGTTATGATGCAGGATATTTTCCCGTAGTATGGAAAACAGCCCGGATATGCTGGATCAGGAAGAAAAGCGGCGGAGAACGGCCGATCAGCCTCCTTCCGACCCTGGGGAAAGTGCTCGACAGGATCTTGAACAGGAGACTGCAAGTCATCCTGGAAAGGATGAACTTGTACGACGAAAGGCAGTATGGTTTCAGGAGGAACAAGTCGACGATAACGGCGATATCGGACCTCCTGAACTGGATAAATAGAGAAAAAGACAATGGAAACCACGTGGTAGCCGTGGCACTAGACTTGAAGAACGCCTTTAACGAGGCCACACTACCAACTATTGTAAAGGAACTAAAACTAGCCAACATCGGACGGAAGATGGCAAAATCCATAGCCAGCTTCATGAGTGACCGCAGAGTATTCAGTAACGGCATAACGATGAACACGGACAAAGGATGCCCACAAGGATCCAGTCTGGGTCCCACACTGTGGTTGCTGAACATGAATGGATGGTTCCGCAAGGTGGACACCGCCGACGTCAACGACTGCGGAATCAGAATCCAGGCGTTCGCTGACGACCAGATTATTGCTCTCAGCAACAAGGTAATCAAAGGACGACTGGACATGGCATGGCAGGATTGCTGGAAGAAATGTAACGATTGGTCGCGGGAAGCCAGAGCTACCTACAACGCGACCAAAACGGAAGCCATCTGGATCTGGAGTGGCGTCAAAAGAAGAGCGCCGTATCTATCACTCGGTGAAGTATCCATACTTCCAGCCGACAAGCTCAAGTATCTGGGTATCACCATCGATAGGCGGCAGCAGTACGTAGACCACATTACGGATGTCAGGACTAAGGCAGCCGGGATCATGGGAAGACTCTGGGGCCCACTAAGGATGAAAAATGGCAGAATCGCGGCCGAAACTCTGAAGACAATCTATCTAAGAGTGATACGGCCAGCGATTCTCTACGGAGCCGAGATATGGGGGACAAAAGCGGACACCGAGAGGATTAGGAAGAAACTGGCAGCCGCCCAGAGATCAGTGCTGATCGCGGTAACGGGGGCTTACAGGACCACATCCAACGACGCACTCCAAGTCATTGCCGGAACGTCGCCGCTGCATATCGATGCAGCCACTCAGGCTTGGGCAACGGCCAGATACGGCTACCCAAACGGACCCAAGAAACCTGACCCCAAGGAACAACCATGGCCATGGGGGCAGTCCTGGAAAAACCCAACGGACACGAGTCCAAACACGAGGATTTGGGTGGATGCTAGTGTCAAAGAACAGAGAGCTGGTATAGGCCTGGTTGCCAA
>NW_027473226.1:20000-34666 GCF_030347505.1 Rhynchophorus ferrugineus
GCATTGATATACATCGACGATGCATTTATGTATGCCTGTATAAATAACAAAGGCGAATAGAGAGGATGTCAATCTTTTCTATTCGCCTTTTTATTTGTCTAAATTCGTTCTTGGGAACATTTTCCGTACATAAGTATATTGCATATAATATGCGTATGTATATAAAGACAAATACAAGGGATGTAAATCTCTTTTATTTTGCTAAATTCGTTTTACAGAACGTTGTGTAAACTTAAGGATATCATTCATCTTAACCGATAAGCACCTAGCCTATACTCTTTTTGTATTCTATTATCATGTTTGGAAACATTTTCTTACGATTTCCAGAATTAAATTCACTATTTTAATTCGGAACATTGTCTTAAATGTACGTTCAGTTCGAAGACGAACCACAAGATACGTTTATAAGTTATACCTTATGAGACTATTAAATATACAGTTTTCAGACCTAATGCGATGAACTATCAAAAAACAATTAAAAAACATCGCCCCGTGCGGAAATTGAATTGGAGACTAATTCCATTCATCTGAATTCGATCATTACCCGCATTGTACTTCTAGAGCCCGTTCGGTCCGATGGCGAATAAAATCCGCGTTTCAGTATATCATATGCGGTTAAACGGTGAGGCCAGTTACAACTGCATTAAAACCTCCGATGTATACCTGAATATAGCGGGAGGACGCCCGCATAATTTGACGAACCTTCAAGTGCACCTACTTATGAGGGACCATATAATACCAATTCGACATGACGAGAATTCAGAGCCAAATCGATATCACATGGCAACTATATTTGGTTCTAATGAAATGAAGGATCAACGAACATGAAGACATGCTCATCAATCACAGATACATGGAATTCTGTATCGTCGCAACCGATAATACGTACAACCTTCGATTGGAATGAATTAATCAAAAAAATTGGACGAAAATAGTTTAGACATTCAGAAAACTGACAATTAGGTAAAACTGTAAAACCTGCTTTAAATAGAAACCACATTAATCAAAAAAGGTCATGCATTGTAATACGATTAGTTACGAAAGTAGCCTAACCTTTGGACCATTTTGAATTTTAACTTATCGAGATATCGTTCGCGGGTAAACGGCGGGACTAACTACCACCGCCTTGACAACCGCAGCCTATGCCCGAACAAATCAGGAAGGCGCGTGCATGGATTAACGAGATTCCCACTGTCCTTATCTAAAATTTTACGCAATACTGCCGCGACGGAACCGAACAGGCGCTCGGAGACCCGTACGTGAACCGTCCCCGATACTTACGCAGGAAAGACCAGCTCGGAGCTTTAACAAGCACCAGAGCCATAGACAGATAGTCTACATTTCAAAATGTCCATATACTTACGCAGGAAAGACCAGCTCAGCAGATCGCGTTCGGATCCGTTCAGAGAAGGATCGAGATGCCGAGCGCGGGTAAACGGCGGGACTAACTACCACCGCCTTGACAACCGCAGCCTATGCCCGAACATATCAGGAAGGCGCGTGCATGGATTAACGAGATTCCCACTGTCCTTATCTAAAATTTTACGCAATACTGCCGCGACGGAACCGAACAGGCGCTCGGAGACCCGTACGTGAACCGTTCCCGATACTTACGCAGGAAAGACCAGCTCGGAGCTTTAACAAGCACCAGAGCCATAGACAGATAGTCTACATTTCAAAATGTCCATATACTTACGCAGGAAAGACCAGCTCAGCAGATCGCGTTCGGATCCGTTCAGAGAAGGATCGAGATGCCGAGCGCGGGTAAACGGCGGGACTAACTACCACCAACTTGACAACCGCAGCCTATGCCCGAACATATCAGGAAGGCGCGTGCATGGATTAACGAGATTCCCACTGTCCTTATCTAAAATTTTACGCAATACGGCCGCGACGGAACCGAACAGGCGCTCGGAGACCCGTACGTGAACCGTCCCCGATACTTACGCAGGAAAGACCAGCTCGGAGCTTTAACAAGCACCAGAGCCATAGACAGATAGTCTACATTTCAAAATGTCCATATACTTACGCAGGAAAGACCAGCTCAGACCTTTAACAAGCACCAGAGCCATAGACTCATGGTCTACATTTCAAAATGTCCCTAACTAAGATCGCGTTCGGATCCGTTCAGAGAAGGATCGAGATGCCGAGCGCGGGTAAACGGCGGGACTAACTACCACCACCTTGACAACCGCAGCCTATGCCCGAACATATCAGGAAGGCGCGTGCATGGATTAACGAGATTCCCACTGTCCTTATCTAAAATTTTACGCAATACGGCCGCGACGGAACCGAACAGGCGCTCGGAGACCCGTACGTGAACCGTCCCCGATACTTACGCAGGAAAGACCAGCTCGGAGCTTTAACAAGCACCAGAGCCATAGACAGATAGTCTACATTTCAAAATGTCCATATACTTACGCAGGAAAGACCAGCTCAGCAGATCGCGTTCGGATCCGTTCAGAGAAGGATCGAGATGCCGAGCGCGGGTAAACGGCGGGACTAACTACCACCACCTTGACAACCGCAGCCTATGCCCGAACATATCAGGAAGGCGCGTGCATGGATTAACGAGATTCCCACTGTCCTTATCTAAAATTTTACGCAATACGGCCGCGACGGAACCGAACAGGCGCTCGGAGACCCGTACGTGAACCGTCCCCGATACTTACGCAGGAAAGACCAGCTCGGAGCTTTAACAAGCACCAGAGCCATAGACAGATAGTCTACATTTCAAAATGTCCATATACTTACGCAGGAAAGACCAGCTCAGCAGATCGCGTTCGGATCCGTTCAGAGAAGGATCGAGATGCCGAGCGCGGGTAAACGGCGGGACTAACTACCACCACCTTGACAACCGCAGCCTATGCCCGAACATATCAGGAAGGCGCGTGCATGGATTAACGAGATTCCCACTGTCCTTATCTAAAATTTTACGCAATACGGCCGCGACGGAACCGAACAGGCGCTCGGAGACCCGTACGTGAACCGTCCCCGATACTTACGCAGGAAAGACCAGCTCGGAGCTTTAACAAGCACCAGAGCCATAGACAGATAGTCTACATTTCAAAATGTCCATATACTTACGCAGGAAAGACCAGCTCAGACCTTTAACAAGCACCAGAGCCATAGACTCATGGTCTACATTTCAAAATGTCCCTAACTAAGATCGCGTTCGGATCCGTTCAGAGAAGGATCGAGATGCCGAGCGCGGGTAAACGGCGGGACTAACTACCACCACCTTGACAACCGCAGCCTATGCCCGAACATATCAGGAAGGCGCGTGCATGGATTAACGAGATTCCCACTGTCCTTATCTAAAATTTTACGTAATACGGCCGCGACGGAACCGAACAGGCGCTCGGAGACCCGTACGTGAACCGTCCCCGATACTTACGCAGGAAAGACCAGCTCGGAGCTTTAACAAGCACCAGAGCCATAGACAGATAGTCTACATTTCAAAATGTCCATATACTTACGCAGGAAAGACCAGCTCAGACCTTTAACAAGCACCTGAGCCATAGACTCATGGTCTACATTTCAAAATGTCCCTAACTAAGATCGCGTTCGGATCCGTTCAGAGAAGGATCGAGATGCCGAGCGCGGGTAAACGGCGGGACTAACTACCACCACCTTGACAACCGCAGCCTATGCCCGAACATATCAGGAAGGCGCGTGCATGGATTAACGAGATTCCCACTGTCCTTATCTAAAATTTTACGCAATACGGCCGCGACGGAACCGAACAGGCGCTCGGAGACCCGTACGTGAACCGTCCCCGATACTTACGCAGGAAAGACCAGCTCGGAGCTTTAACAAGCACCAGAGCCATAGACAGATAGTCTACATTTCAAAATGTCCATATACTTACGTAGGAAAGACCAGCTCAGACCTTTAACAAGCACCAGAGCCATAGACTCATGGTCTACAATTCAAAATGTCCCTAACTAAGATCGCGTTCGGATCCGTTCAGAGAAGGATCGAGATGCCGAGCGCGGGTAAACGGCGGGACTAACTACCACCACCTTGACAACCGCAGCCTATGCCCGAACATATCAGGAAGGCGCGTGCATGGATTAACGAGATTCCCACTGTCCTTATCTAAAATTTTACGCAATACTGCCGCGACGGAACCGAACAGGCGCTCGGAGACCCGTACGTGAACCGTTCCCGATACTTACGCAGGAAAGACCAGCTCGGAGCTTTAACAAGCACCAGAGCCATAGACAGATAGTCTACATTTCAAAATGTCCATATACTTACGCAGGAAAGACCAGCTCAGACCTTTAACAAGCACCAGAGCCATAGACTCATGGTCTACATTTCAAAATGTCCCTAACTAAGATCGCGTTCGGATCCGTTCAGAGAAGGATCGAGATGCCGAGCGCGGGTAAACGGCGGGACTAACTACCACCACCTTGACAACCGCAGCCTATGCCCGAACATATCAGGAAGGCGCGTGCATGGATTAACGAGATTCCCACTGTCCTTATCTAAAATTTTACGCAATACGGCCGCGACGGAACCGAACAGGCGCTCGGAGACCCGTACGTGAACCGTCCCCGATACTTACGCAGGAAAGACCAGCTCGGAGCTTTAACAAGCACCAGAGCCATAGACAGATAGTCTACATTTCAAAATGTCCATATACTTACGTAGGAAAGACCAGCTCAGACCTTTAACAAGCACCAGAGCCATAGACTCATGGTCTACAATTCAAAATGTCCCTAACTAAGATCGCGTTCGGATCCGTTCAGAGAAGGATCGAGATGCCGAGCGCGGGTAAACGGCGGGACTAACTACCACCACCTTGACAACCGCAGCCTATGCCCGAACATATCAGGAAGGCGCGTGCATGGATTAACGAGATTCCCACTGTCCTTATCTAAAATTTTACGCAATACGGCCGCGACGGAACCGAACAGGCGCTCGGAGACCCGTACGTGAACCGTCCCCGATACTTACGCAGGAAAGACCAGCTCGGAGCTTTAACAAGCACCAGAGCCATAGACAGATAGTCTACATTTCAAAATGTCCATATACTTACGTAGGAAAGACCAGCTCAGACCTTTAACAAGCACCAGAGCCATAGACTCATGGTCTACAATTCAAAATGTCCCTAACTAAGATCGCGTTCGGATCCGTTCAGAGAAGGATCGAGATGCCGAGCGCGGGTAAACGGCGGGACTAACTACCACCACCTTGACAACCGCAGCCTATGCCCGAACATATCAGGAAGGCGCGTGCATGGATTAACGAGATTCCCACTGTCCTTATCTAAAATTTTACGTAATACGGCCGCGACGGAACCGAACAGGCGCTCGGAGACCCGTACGTGAACCGTCCCCGATACTTACGCAGGAAAGACCAGCTCGGAGCTTTAACAAGCACCAGAGCCATAGACAGATAGTCTACATTTCAAAATGTCCATATACTTACGCAGGAAAGACCAGCTCAGCAGATCGCGTTCGGATCCGTTCAGAGAAGGATCGAGATGCCGAGCGCGGGTAAACGGCGGGACTAACTACCACCAACTTGACAACCGCAGCCTATGCCCGAACATATCAGGAAGGCGCGTGCATGGATTAACGAGATTCCCACTGTCCTTATCTAAAATTTTACGCAATACGGCCGCGACGGAACCGAACAGGCGCTCGGAGACCCGTACGTGAACCGTCCCCGATACTTACGCAGGAAAGACCAGCTCGGAGCTTTAACAAGCACCAGAGCCATAGACAGATAGTCTACATTTCAAAATGTCCATATACTTACGCAGGAAAGACCAGCTCAGACCTTTAACAAGCACCAGAGCCATAGACTCATGGTCTACATTTCAAAATGTCCCTAACTAAGATCGCGTTCGGATCCGTTCAGAGAAGGATCGAGATGCCGAGCGCGGGTAAACGGCGGGACTAACTACCACCACCTTGACAACCGCAGCCTATGCCCGAACATATCAGGAAGGCGCGTGCATGGATTAACGAGATTCCCACTGTCCTTATCTAAAATTTTACGCAATACGGCCGCGACGGAACCGAACAGGCGCTCGGAGACCCGTACGTGAACCGTCCCCGATACTTACGCAGGAAAGACCAGCTCGGAGCTTTAACAAGCACCAGAGCCATAGACAGATAGTCTACATTTCAAAATGTCCATATACTTACGCAGGAAAGACCAGCTCAGCAGATCGCGTTCGGATCCGTTCAGAGAAGGATCGAGATGCCGAGCGCGGGTAAACGGCGGGACTAACTACCACCACCTTGACAACCGCAGCCTATGCCCGAACATATCAGGAAGGCGCGTGCATGGATTAACGAGATTCCCACTGTCCTTATCTAAAATTTTACGCAATACGGCCGCGACGGAACCGAACAGGCGCTCGGAGACCCGTACGTGAACCGTCCCCGATACTTACGCAGGAAAGACCAGCTCGGAGCTTTAACAAGCACCAGAGCCATAGACAGATAGTCTACATTTCAAAATGTCCATATACTTACGTAGGAAAGACCAGCTCAGACCTTTAACAAGCACCAGAGCCATAGACTCATGGTCTACAATTCAAAATGTCCCTAACTAAGATCGCGTTCGGATCCGTTCAGAGAAGGATCGAGATGCCGAGCGCGGGTAAACGGCGGGACTAACTACCACCACCTTGACAACCGCAGCCTATGCCCGAACATATCAGGAAGGCGCGTGCATGGATTAACGAGATTCCCACTGTCCTTATCTAAAATTTTACGCAATACGGCCGCGACGGAACCGAACAGGCGCTCGGAGACCCGTACGTGAACCGTCCCCGATACTTACGCAGGAAAGACCAGCTCGGAGCTTTAACAAGCACCAGAGCCATAGACAGATAGTCTACATTTCAAAATGTCCATATACTTACGCAGGAAAGACCAGCTCAGCAGATCGCGTTCGGATCCGTTCAGAGAAGGATCGAGATGCCGAGCGCGGGTAAACGGCGGGACTAACTACCACCACCTTGACAACCGCAGCCTATGCCCGAACATATCAGGAAGGCGCGTGCATGGATTAACGAGATTCCCACTGTCCTTATCTAAAATTTTACGCAATACGGCCGCGACGGAACCGAACAGGCGCTCGGAGACCCGTACGTGAACCGTCCCCGATACTTACGCAGGAAAGACCAGCTCGGAGCTTTAACAAGCACCAGAGCCATAGACAGATAGTCTACATTTCAAAATGTCCATATACTTACGCAGGAAAGACCAGCTCAGACCTTTAACAAGCACCAGAGCCATAGACTCATGGTCTACATTTCAAAATGTCCCTAACTAAGATCGCGTTCGGATCCGTTCAGAGAAGGATCGAGATGCCGAGCGCGGGTAAACGGCGGGACTAACTACCACCACCTTGACAACCGCAGCCTATGCCCGAACATATCAGGAAGGCGCGTGCATGGATTAACGAGATTCCCACTGTCCTTATCTAAAATTTTACGTAATACGGCCGCGACGGAACCGAACAGGCGCTCGGAGACCCGTACGTGAACCGTCCCCGATACTTACGCAGGAAAGACCAGCTCGGAGCTTTAACAAGCACCAGAGCCATAGACAGATAGTCTACATTTCAAAATGTCCATATACTTACGCAGGAAAGACCAGCTCAGACCTTTAACAAGCACCAGAGCCATAGACTCATGGTCTACATTTCAAAATGTCCCTAACTAAGATCGCGTTCGGATCCGTTCAGAGAAGGATCGAGATGCCGAGCGCGGGTAAACGGCGGGACTAACTACCACCACCTTGACAACCGCAGCCTATGCCCGAACATATCAGGAAGGCGCGTGCATGGATTAACGAGATTCCCACTGTCCTTATCTAAAATTTTACGCAATACGGCCGCGACGGAACCGAACAGGCGCTCGGAGACCCGTACGTGAACCGTCCCCGATACTTACGCAGGAAAGACCAGCTCGGAGCTTTAACAAGCACCAGAGCCATAGACAGATAGTCTACATTTCAAAATGTCCATATACTTACGTAGGAAAGACCAGCTCAGACCTTTAACAAGCACCAGAGCCATAGACTCATGGTCTACAATTCAAAATGTCCCTAACTAAGATCGCGTTCGGATCCGTTCAGAGAAGGATCGAGATGCCGAGCGCGGGTAAACGGCGGGACTAACTACCACCACCTTGACAACCGCAGCCTATGCCCGAACATATCAGGAAGGCGCGTGCATGGATTAACGAGATTCCCACTGTCCTTATCTAAAATTTTACGCAATACTGCCGCGACGGAACCGAACAGGCGCTCGGAGACCCGTACGTGAACCGTTCCCGATACTTACGCAGGAAAGACCAGCTCGGAGCTTTAACAAGCACCAGAGCCATAGACAGATAGTCTACATTTCAAAATGTCCATATACTTACGCAGGAAAGACCAGCTCAGACCTTTAACAAGCACCAGAGCCATAGACTCATGGTCTACATTTCAAAATGTCCCTAACTAAGATCGCGTTCGGATCCGTTCAGAGAAGGATCGAGATGCCGAGCGCGGGTAAACGGCGGGACTAACTACCACCACCTTGACAACCGCAGCCTATGCCCGAACATATCAGGAAGGCGCGTGCATGGATTAACGAGATTCCCACTGTCCTTATCTAAAATTTTACGCAATACGGCCGCGACGGAACCGAACAGGCGCTCGGAGACCCGTACGTGAACCGTCCCCGATACTTACGCAGGAAAGACCAGCTCGGAGCTTTAACAAGCACCAGAGCCATAGACAGATAGTCTACATTTCAAAATGTCCATATACTTACGTAGGAAAGACCAGCTCAGACCTTTAACAAGCACCAGAGCCATAGACTCATGGTCTACAATTCAAAATGTCCCTAACTAAGATCGCGTTCGGATCCGTTCAGAGAAGGATCGAGATGCCGAGCGCGGGTAAACGGCGGGACTAACTACCACCACCTTGACAACCGCAGCCTATGCCCGAACATATCAGGAAGGCGCGTGCATGGATTAACGAGATTCCCACTGTCCTTATCTAAAATTTTACGCAATACTGCCACGACGGAACCGAACAGGCGCTCGGAGACCCGTACGTGAACCGTTCCCGATACTTACGCAGGAAAGACCAGCTCGGAGCTTTAACAAGCACCAGAGCCATAGACAGATAGTCTACATTTCAAAATGTCCATATACTTACGCAGGAAAGACCAGCTCAGACCTTTAACAAGCACCAGAGCCATAGACTCATGGTCTACATTTCAAAATGTCCCTAACTAAGATCGCGTTCGGATCCGTTCAGAGAAGGATCGAGATGCCGAGCGCGGGTAAACGGCGGGACTAACTACCACCACCTTGACAACCGCAGCCTATGCCCGAACATATCAGGAAGGCGCGTGCATGGATTAACGAGATTCCCACTGTCCTTATCTAAAATTTTACGTAATACGGCCGCGACGGAACCGAACAGGCGCTCGGAGACCCGTACGTGAACCGTCCCCGATACTTACGCAGGAAAGACCAGCTCGGAGCTTTAACAAGCACCAGAGCCATAGACAGATAGTCTACATTTCAAAATGTCCATATACTTACGCAGGAAAGACCAGCTCAGACCTTTAACAAGCACCAGAGCCATAGACTCATGGTCTACATTTCAAAATGTCCCTAACTAAGATCGCGTTCGGATCCGTTCAGAGAAGGATCGAGATGCCGAGCGCGGGTAAACGGCGGGACTAACTACCACCACCTTGACAACCGCAGCCTATGCCCGAACATATCAGGAAGGCGCGTGCATGGATTAACGAGATTCCCACTGTCCTTATCTAAAATTTTACGCAATACTGCCGCGACGGAACCGAACAGGCGCTCGGAGACCCGTACGTGAACCGTCCCCGATACTTACGCAGGAAAGACCAGCTCGGAGCTTTAACAAGCACCAGAGCCATAGACAGATAGTCTACATTTCAAAATGTCCATATACTTACGCAGGAAAGACCAGCTCAGACCTTTAACAAGCACCAGAGCCATAGACTCATGGTCTACATTTCAAAATGTCCCTAACTAAGATCGCGTTCGGATCCGTTCAGAGAAGGATCGAGATGCCGAGCGCGGGTAAACGGCGGGACTAACTACCACCACCTTGACAACCGCAGCCTATGCCCGAACATATCAGGAAGGCGCGTGCATGGATTAACGAGATTCCCACTGTCCTTATCTAAAATTTTACGCAATACGGCCGCGACGGAACCGAACAGGCGCTCGGAGACCCGTACGTGAACCGTCCCCGATACTTACGCAGGAAAGACCAGCTCGGAGCTTTAACAAGCACCAGAGCCATAGACAGATAGTCTACATTTCAAAATGTCCATATACTTACGCAGGAAAGACCAGCTCAGACCTTTAACAAGCACCAGAGCCATAGACTCATGGTCTACAATTCAAAATGTCCCTAACTAAGATCGCGTTCGGATCCGTTCAGAGAAGGATCGAGATGCCGAGCGCGGGTAAACGGCGGGACTAACTACCACCACCTTGACAACCGCAGCCTATGCCCGAACATATCAGGAAGGCGCGTGCATGGATTAACGAGATTCCCACTGTCCTTATCTAAAATTTTACGCAATACTGCCGCGACGGAACCGAACAGGCGCTCGGAGACCCGTACGTGAACCGTTCCCGATACTTACGCAGGAAAGACCAGCTCGGAGCTTTAACAAGCACCAGAGCCATAGACAGATAGTCTACATTTCAAAATGTCCATATACTTACGCAGGAAAGACCAGCTCAGACCTTTAACAAGCACCAGAGCCATAGACTCATGGTCTACATTTCAAAATGTCCCTAACTAAGATCGCGTTCGGATCCGTTCAGAGAAGGATCGAGATGCCGAGCGCGGGTAAACGGCGGGACTAACTACCACCACCTTGACAACCGCAGCCTATGCCCGAACATATCAGGAAGGCGCGTGCATGGATTAACGAGATTCCCACTGTCCTTATCTAAAATTTTACGTAATACGGCCGCGACGGAACCGAACAGGCGCTCGGAGACCCGTACGTGAACCGTCCCCGATACTTACGCAGGAAAGACCAGCTCGGAGCTTTAACAAGCACCAGAGCCATAGACAGATAGTCTACATTTCAAAATGTCCATATACTTACGCAGGAAAGACCAGCTCAGACCTTTAACAAGCACCTGAGCCATAGACTCATGGTCTACATTTCAAAATGTCCCTAACTAAGATCGCGTTCGGATCCGTTCAGAGAAGGATCGAGATGCCGAGCGCGGGTAAACGGCGGGACTAACTACCACCACCTTGACAACCGCAGCCTATGCCCGAACATATCAGGAAGGCGCGTGCATGGATTAACGAGATTCCCACTGTCCTTATCTAAAATTTTACGCAATACTGCCGCGACGGAACCGAACAGGCGCTCGGAGACCCGTACGTGAACCGTCCCCGATACTTACGCAGGAAAGACCAGCTCGGAGCTTTAACAAGCACCAGAGCCATAGACAGATAGTCTACATTTCAAAATGTCCATATACTTACGCAGGAAAGACCAGCTCAGCAGATCGCGTTCGGATCCGTTCAGAGAAGGATCGAGATGCCGAGCGCGGGTAAACGGCGGGACTAACTACCACCACCTTGACAACCGCAGCCTATGCCCGAACATATCAGGAAGGCGCGTGCATGGATTAACGAGATTCCCACTGTCCTTATCTAAAATTTTACGCAATACTGCCGCGACGGAACCGAACAGGCGCTCGGAGACCCGTACGTGAACCGTCCCCGATACTTACGCAGGAAAGACCAGCTCGGAGTTTTAACAAGCACCAGAGCCATAGACAGATAGTCTACATTTCAAAATGTCCATATACTTACGCAGGAAAGACCAGCTCAGCAGATCGCGTTCGCATCCGTTCAGAGAAGGATCGAGATGCCGAGCGCGGGTAAACGGCGGGACTAACTACCACCGCCTTGACAACCGCAGCCTATGCCCGAACATATCAGGAAGGCGCGTGCATGGATTAACGAGATTCCTACTGCCCCCCTAACTTCTCTCCGCTTGGGGAGTAGGACTTGCTAGGACTACTGTTTCAGCGATAGTCCTAATCATAGAGAAAGACAAATAATGCTCATCTTGTAGTGTGGAAAATTGGCAAACTCATAGTAGCAATGGTCCCAGGGTGCTTTGTCCATTCCACCACTCGGACACGGCCAGTTCCGTCAACTCTGCCAAGACTCCCTAACCTAAAACATTAAAAATCATAACTAGACTATTGATATTCCGATGGGAGGATGATTGGCATTAGGAATGATTGAACAATATGAAACACAATCACGAAGTTACTGCACCGTCCTACGGGGTCGCTATCTCAATAGACCTCATACCTTGCAAATCAAACATATAAGTCATCTAACTAATAAACTTCGAGCAGATAAGTCTAATATAAACAAATGTAGTATTCAACATATCCGAAAGTACTTAAGCAAAGGTAGAATCCTGGCCTGTTGGCGTTCGGTCATCAAGTGCAGAGGAACCGCAGGTTGATGTGGATAGCTTCGGACATGTGATTTCCAGATTGATCACGGTCGGCTCTACCAGTTCTGTCAGGGGAACTGGACACGGATAACCTAAAAAATACAAAAAATGTAAATACACCGCTGGTATCTTAATTGGAAGGTGACTAGCAACAAAATAAAATGAAATAAAAGTGGTTAAACAATATCAAAACATATCTACGGCGTCAAATTCACCCTGAAATAATACGAAATATTCATACAAAAGTACAATCTAGTGACACAGATGGTGTCCGACATAACCTCCAAGTGGTGCGAGGGGGTAAAACAAACAAGTCACAGGTCGACAAATCACATAAGATCGGTCTAATCCATAAGAAAACCTAAAAACACAACAATAACAAAATAAAATAAACAAAACGTTTAAACAGAACGAAGACATAACCTCCAATGCGTGTACGTCAATTCTAATGAATGAGAGACGAAAACAATATCCAACGACATAAAGTAGAGAAAGAAATCAGGCGGCGCGCGCCATCTAGCGAGAACCAAGACAATCAAAGAATAGGATTTTCAAATATAGAGAAGCGTAAAATTGTCAAGAATATCATTAAAAATCTTTGAAAATTGTATTATATTATATTCTATTCTATTCTAAATTAATGATATAAATAGAATATGATATAAAATATCCTTAGCTAAGCATCAGAATTCACCCACAGTCGAAACAAAGGAAGAGATATATTCACATCAAGGAAGGCTCTTCGAAACAATCTAACCTAAATTGCAATAACAACAATAAGTAACCTATGATAAATCACTAGATTAACAAACATATACATACATAAACGGCACTCTCACCTAGATTTCAAACTTACTCAAAAATGCTAATTATATAAGGCAATACAGGTCATCACGGATAATCCTCAAAGGAAGTGCACATCCGAGAGGATGTCAAGGGGCAAGTCAGTAACTGTGTATAACCGCAGCAACTCGGAATAAGCGAAAGATTGTTGCATGGAATATATAAACATCTTCAAACTAACATCCGGTCAAATCTCTCAATGTCATTTAGTTGCTCACTAAAAGCAACAATATCATTCAATTACCTTAAAGGTAACCATACGAAGTAACTAATTGGTACCCTATAGTCAATAAATAGACACTTACTGTATAAACTACCCTAATGAAAAGAAATACATGGGTTGACTGTCATGCATGGCCTTCCTACGGAGACAGTCATCGTACCAATGCATCCAAGTGGGGTGTTGGTCCAACAGTAAGGACATGATCATTAAACTAAAAATTCACAATATAGAATTAGTAGGTAGTGAATCGGATCGACAATTATAAATAATAAACGCATATATAGCTGGAGACCACCAAATCCAGTCGCAACAATAAATGACAGTCTATCATAACTCGTCGCACAATTATGTTCCATAGTAATCTCCAAACGATGACACGGCACTAATAGTCGGTCCGAAACGATAAATTAAAGCAACTTTCATCTCATTTTCAATTGATCACATCAAATTCTAAGAACAAATAACATAACCTCATAAATACAGCTGACATGTACCGGTTCGATATACAGAAATCCTAATCTTTGCAAATCCGATCATAACAATTAGGAAATAATTAATGAAATGAATGAGAAATTAGAAAGATACGATATCGATACAATAAAATGGATATTGTTCAATACTCTCATTAAGAAGAGACTGCATGCACGAAGATTCAGAGAAAGGTATTGTCAAAAGTATTGCGATCTATAAAATATCGTCGTAACTCTGTCGTATATCACAAAACCTCTCAAAATTAAAACTTATGCCTGTTATTTTACTACTTAAGCTAAAATAATAAAATTCTCTTTTTCAGCTGTCTTGGTGGTCCTGAAAAGGACCGATATTTGATGATAAAATAGGTTACATTCGTTTTATTTAGTTTTGCTATCTGTCTTTTTAGGTAACAATACAGCTTGGATATTTGGCAGAACGCCGCCCTGGGCTATAGTAACTCCGGATAGGAGTTTGTTCAATTCTTCGTCGTTTCTGATGGCCAATTGCAAATGCCTAGGGATAATCCTGGTTTTCTTGTTATCTCTAGCGGCGTTACCCGCCAATTCGAGAACCTCGGCTGCCAGATATTCCATTACGG
>NW_027473227.1:0-12500 GCF_030347505.1 Rhynchophorus ferrugineus
ATTTTAGCTTAAGTAGTAAAATAACAGGCATAAGTTTTAATTTTGAGAGGTTTTGTGATATACGACAGAGTTACGACGATATTTTATAGATCGCAATACTTTTGACAATACCTTTCTCTGAATCTTCGTGCATGCAGTCTCTTCTTAATGAGAGTATTGAACAATATCCATTTTATTGTATCGATATCGTATCTTTCTAATTTCTCATTCATTTCATTAATTATTTCCTAATTGTTATGATCGGATTTGCAAAGATTAGGATTTCTGTATATCGAACCGGTACATGTCAGCTGTATTTATGAGGTTATGTTATTTGTTCTTAGAATTTGATGTGATCAATTGAAAATGAGATGAAAGTTGCTTTAATTTATCGTTTCGGACCGACTATTAGTGCCGTGTCATCGTTTGGAGATTACTATGGAACATAATTGTGCGACGAGTTATGATAGACTGTCATTTATTGTTGCGACTGGATTTGGTGGTCTCCAGCTATATATGCGTTTATTATTTATAATTGTCGATCCGATTCACTACCTACTAATTCTATATTGTGAATTTTTAGTTTAATGATCATGTCCTTACTGTTGGACCAACACCCCACTTGGATGCATTGGTACGATGACTGTCTCCGTAGGAAGGCCATGCATGACAGTCAACCCATGTATTTCTTTTCATTAGGGTAGTTTATACAGTAAGTGTCTATTTATTGACTATAGGGTACCAATTAGTTACTTCGTATGGTTACCTTTAAGGTAATTGAATGATATTGTTGCTTTTAGTGAGCAACTAAATGACATTGAGAGATTTGACCGGATGTTAGTTTGAAGATGTTTATATATTCCATGCAACAATCTTTCGCTTATTCCGAGTTGCTGCGGTTATACACAGTTACTGACTTGCCCCTTGACATCCTCTCGGATGTGCACTTCCTTTGAGGATTATCCGTGATGACCTGTATTGCCTTATATAATTAGCATTTTTGAGTAAGTTTGAAATCTAGGTGAGAGTGCCGTTTATGTATGTATATGTTTGTTAATCTAGTGATTTATCATAGGTTACTTATTGTTGTTATTGCAATTTAGGTTAGATTGTTTCGAAGAGCCTTCCTTGATGTGAATATATCTCTTCCTTTGTTTCGACTGTGGGTGAATTCTGATGCTTAGCTAAGGATATTTTATATCATATTCTATTTATATCATTAATTTAGAATAGAATAGAATATAATATAATACAATTTTCAAAGATTTTTAATGATATTCTTGACAATTTTACGCTTCTCTATATTTGAAAATCCTATTCTTTGATTGTCTTGGTTCTCGCTAGATGGCGCGCGCCGCCTGATTTCTTTCTCTACTTTATGTCGTTGGATATTGTTTTCGTCTCTCATTCATTAGAATTGACGTACACGCATTGGAGGTTATGTCTTCGTTCTGTTTAAACGTTTTGTTTATTTTATTTTGTTATTGTTGTGTTTTTAGGTTTTCTTATGGATTAGACCGATCTTATGTGATTTGTCGACCTGTGACTTGTTTGTTTTACCCCCTCGCACCACTTGGAGGTTATGTCGGACACCATCTGTGTCACTAGATTGTACTTTTGTATGAATATTTCGTATTATTTCAGGGTGAATTTGACGCCGTAGATATGTTTTGATATTGTTTAACCACTTTTATTTCATTTTATTTTGTTGCTAGTCACCTTCCAATTAAGATACCAGCGGTGTATTTACATTTTTTGTATTTTTTAGGTTATCCGTGTCCAGTTCCCCTGACAGAACTGGTAGAGCCGACCGTGATCAATCTGGAAATCACATGTCCGAAGCTATCCACATCAACCTGCGGTTCCTCTGCACTTGATGACCGAACGCCAACAGGCCAGGATTCTACCTTTGCTTAAGTACTTTCGGATATGTTGAATACTACATTTGTTTATATTAGACTTATCTGCTCGAAGTTTATTAGTTAGATGACTTATATGTTTGATTTGCAAGGTATGAGGTCTATTGAGATAGCGACCCCGTAGGACGGTGCAGTAACTTCGTGATTGTGTTTCATATTGTTCAATCATTCCTAATGCCAATCATCCTCCCATCGGAATATCAATAGTCTAGTTATGATTTTTAATGTTTTAGGTTAGGGAGTCTTGGCAGAGTTGACGGAACTGGCCGTGTCCGAGTGGTGGAATGGACAAAGCACCCTGGGACCATTGCTACTATGAGTTTGCCAATTTTCCACACTACAAGATGAGCATTATTTGTCTTTCTCTATGATTAGGACTATCGCTGAAACAGTAGTCCTAGCAAGTCCTACTCCCCAAGCGGAGAGAAGTTAGGGGGGCAGTAGGAATCTCGTTAATCCATGCACGCGCCTTCCTGATATGTTCGGGCATAGGCTGCGGTTGTCAAGGCGGTGGTAGTTAGTCCCGCCGTTTACCCGCGCTCGGCATCTCGATCCTTCTCTGAACGGATGCGAACGCGATCTGCTGAGCTGGTCTTTCCTGCGTAAGTATATGGACATTTTGAAATGTAGACTATCTGTCTATGGCTCTGGTGCTTGTTAAAACTCCGAGCTGGTCTTTCCTGCGTAAGTATCGGGGACGGTTCACGTACGGGTCTCCGAGCGCCTGTTCGGTTCCGTCGCGGCAGTATTGCGTAAAATTTTAGATAAGGACAGTGGGAATCTCGTTAATCCATGCACGCGCCTTCCTGATATGTTCGGGCATAGGCTGCGGTTGTCAAGGTGGTGGTAGTTAGTCCCGCCGTTTACCCGCGCTCGGCATCTCGATCCTTCTCTGAACGGATCCGAACGCGATCTGCTGAGCTGGTCTTTCCTGCGTAAGTATATGGACATTTTGAAATGTAGACTATCTGTCTATGGCTCTGGTGCTTGTTAAAGCTCCGAGCTGGTCTTTCCTGCGTAAGTATCGGGGACGGTTCACGTACGGGTCTCCGAGCGCCTGTTCGGTTCCGTCGCGGCAGTATTGCGTAAAATTTTAGATAAGGACAGTGGGAATCTCGTTAATCCATGCACGCGCCTTCCTGATATGTTCGGGCATAGGCTGCGGTTGTCAAGGTGGTGGTAGTTAGTCCCGCCGTTTACCCGCGCTCGGCATCTCGATCCTTCTCTGAACGGATCCGAACGCGATCTTAGTTAGGGACATTTTGAAATGTAGACCATGAGTCTATGGCTCAGGTGCTTGTTAAAGGTCTGAGCTGGTCTTTCCTGCGTAAGTATATGGACATTTGAAATGTAGACTATCTGTCTATGGCTCTGGTGCTTGTTAAAGCTCCGAGCTGGTCTTTCCTGCGTAAGTATCGGGGACGGTTCACGTACGGGTCTCCGAGCGCCTGTTCGGTTCCGTCGCGGCCGTATTACGTAAAATTTTAGATAAGGACAGTGGGAATCTCGTTAATCCATGCACGCGCCTTCCTGATATGTTCGGGCATAGGCTGCGGTTGTCAAGGTGGTGGTAGTTAGTCCCGCCGTTTACCCGCGCTCGGCATCTTCCTTCTCTGAACGGATCCGAACGCGATCTTAGTTAGGGACATTTTGAAATGTAGACCATGAGTCTATGGCTCTGGTGCTTGTTAAAGGTCTGAGCTGGTCTTTCCTGCGTAAGTATATGGACATTTTGAAATGTAGACTATCTGTCTATGGCTCTGGTGCTTGTTAAAGCTCCGAGCTGGTCTTTCCTGCGTAAGTATCGGGAACGGTTCACGTACGGGTCTCCGAGCGCCTGTTCGGTTCCGTCGCGGCAGTATTGCGTAAAATTTTAGATAAGGACAGTGGGAATCTCGTTAATCCATGCACGCGCCCTTCCTGATATGTTCGGGCATAGGCTGCGGTTGTCAAGGTGGTGGTAGTTAGTCCCGCCGTTTACCCGCGCTCGGCATCTCGATCCTTCTCTGAACGGATCCGAACGCGATCTTAGTTAGGGACATTTTGAATTGTAGACCATGAGTCTATGGCTCTGGTGCTTGTTAAAGGTCTGAGCTGGTCTTTCCTGCGTAAGTATATGGACATTTTGAAATGTAGACTATCTGTCTATGGCTCTGGTGCTTGTTAAAGCTCCGAGCTGGTCTTTCCTGCGTAAGTATCGGGGACGGTTCACGTACGGGTCTCCGAGCGCCTGTTCGGTTCCGTCGCGGCCGTATTGCGTAAAATTTTAGATAAGGACAGTGGGAATCTCGTTAATCCATGCACGCGCCTTCCTGATATGTTCGGGCATAGGCTGCGGTTGTCAAGGTGGTGGTAGTTAGTCCCGCCGTTTACCCGCGCTCGGCATCTCGATCCTTCTCTGAACGGATCCGAACGCGATCTTAGTTAGGGACATTTTGAAATGTAGACCATGAGTCTATGGCTCTGGTGCTTGTTAAAGGTCTGAGCTGGTCTTTCCTGCGTAAGTATATGGACATTTTGAAATGTAGACTATCTGTCTATGGCTCTGGTGCTTGTTAAAGCTCCGAGCTGGTCTTTCCTGCGTAAGTATCGGGGACGGTTCACGTACGGGTCTCCGAGCGCCTGTTCGGTTCCGTCGCGGCAGTATTGCGTAAAATTTTAGATAAGGGACAGTGGGAATCTCGTTAATCCATGCACGCGCCTTCCTGATATGTTCGGGCATAGGCTGCGGTTGTCAAGGTGGTGGTAGTTAGTCCCGCCGTTTACCCGCGCTCGGCATCTCGATCCTTCTCTGAACGGATCCGAACGCGATCTTAGTTAGGGACATTTTGAAATGTAGACCATGAGTCTATGGCTCTGGTGCTTGTTAAAGGTCTGAGCTGGTCTTTCCTGCGTAAGTATATGGACATTTTGAAATGTAGACTATCTGTCTATGGCTCTGGTGCTTGTTAAAGCTCCGAGCTGGTCTTTCCTGCGTAAGTATCGGGGACGGTTCACGTACGGGTCTCCGAGCGCCTGTTCGGTTCCGTCGCGGCCGTATTACGTAAAATTTTAGATAAGGACAGTGGGAATCTCGTTAATCCATGCACGCGCCTTCCTGATATGTTCGGGCATAGGCTGCGGTTGTCAAGGTGGTGGTAGTTAGTCCCGCCGTTTACCCGCGCTCGGCATCTCGATCCTTCTCTGAACGGATCCGAACGCGATCTTAGTTAGGGACATTTTGAAATGTAGACCATGAGTCTATGGCTCTGGTGCTTGTTAAAGGTCTGAGCTGGTCTTTCCTGCGTAAGTATATGGACATTTTGAAATGTAGACTATCTGTCTATGGCTCTGGTGCTTGTTAAAGCTCCGAGCTGGTCTTTCCTGCGTAAGTATCGGGAACGGTTCACGTACGGGTCTCCGAGCGCCTGTTCGGTTCCGTCGTGGCAGTATTGCGTAAAATTTTAGATAAGGACAGTGGGAATCTCGTTAATCCATGCACGCGCCTTCCTGATATGTTCGGGCATAGGCTGCGGTTGTCAAGGTGGTGGTAGTTAGTCCCCGCCGTTTACCCGCGCTCGGCATCTCGATCCTTCTCTGAACGGATCCGAACGCGATCTTAGTTAGGGACATTTTGAATTGTAGACCATGAGTCTATGGCTCTGGTGCTTGTTAAAGGTCTGAGCTGGTCTTTCCTACGTAAGTATATGGACATTTTGAAATGTAGACTATCTGTCTATGGCTCTGGTGCTTGTTAAAGCTCCGAGCTGGTCTTTCCTGCGTAAGTATCGGGGACGGTTCACGTACGGGTCTCCGAGCGCCTGTTCGGTTCCGTCGCGGCCGTATTGCGTAAAATTTTAGATAAGGACAGTGGGAATCTCGTTAATCCATGCACGCGCCTTCCTGATATGTTCGGGCATAGGCTGCGGTTGTCAAGGTGGTGGTAGTTAGTCCCGCCGTTTACCCGCGCTCGGCATCTCGATCCTTCTCTGAACGGATCCGAACGCGATCTTAGTTAGGGACATTTTGAAATGTAGACCATGAGTCTATGGCTCTGGTGCTTGTTAAAGGTCTGAGCTGGTCTTTCCTGCGTAAGTATATGGACATTTTGAAATGTAGACTATCTGTCTATGGCTCTGGTGCTTGTTAAAGCTCCGAGCTGGTCTTTCCTGCGTAAGTATCGGGAACGGTTCACGTACGGGTCTCCGAGCGCCTGTTCGGTTCCGTCGCGGCAGTATTGCGTAAAATTTTAGATAAGGACAGTGGGAATCTCGTTAATCCATGCACGCGCCTTCCTGATATGTTCGGGCATAGGCTGCGGTTGTCAAGGTGGTGGTAGTTAGTCCCGCCGTTTACCCGCGCTCGGCATCTCGATCCTTCTCTGAACGGATCCGAACGCGATCTTAGTTAGGGACATTTTGAATTGTAGACCATGAGTCTATGGCTCTGGTGCTTGTTAAAGGTCTGAGCTGGTCTTTCCTACGTAAGTATATGGACATTTTGAAATGTAGACTATCTGTCTATGGCTCTGGTGCTTGTTAAAGCTCCGAGCTGGTCTTTCCTGCGTAAGTATCGGGGACGGTTCACGTACGGGTCTCCGAGCGCCTGTTCGGTTCCGTCGCGGCCGTATTGCGTAAAATTTTAGATAAGGACAGTGGGAATCTCGTTAATCCATGCACGCGCCTTCCTGATATGTTCGGGCATAGGCTGCGGTTGTCAAGGTGGTGGTAGTTAGTCCCGCCGTTTACCCGCGCTCGGCATCTCGATCCTTCTCTGAACGGATCCGAACGCGATCTTAGTTAGGGACATTTTGAAATGTAGACCATGAGTCTATGGCTCTGGTGCTTGTTAAAGGTCTGAGCTGGTCTTTCCTGCGTAAGTATATGGACATTTTGAAATGTAGACTATCTGTCTATGGCTCTGGTGCTTGTTAAAGCTCCGAGCTGGTCTTTCCTGCGTAAGTATCGGGGACGGTTCACGTACGGGTCTCCGAGCGCCTGTTCGGTTCCGTCGCGGCCGTATTACGTAAAATTTTAGATAAGGACAGTGGGAATCTCGTTAATCCATGCACGCGCCTTCCTGATATGTTCGGGCATAGGCTGCGGTTGTCAAGGTGGTGGTAGTTAGTCCCGCCGTTTACCCGCGCTCGGCATCTCGATCCTTCTCTGAACGGATCCGAACGCGATCTTAGTTAGGGACATTTTGAAATGTAGACCATGAGTCTATGGCTCTGGTGCTTGTTAAAGGTCTGAGCTGGTCTTTCCTGCGTAAGTATATGGACATTTTGAAATGTAGACTATCTGTCTATGGCTCTGGTGCTTGTTAAAGCTCCGAGCTGGTCTTTCCTGCGTAAGTATCGGGGACGGTTCACGTACGGGTCTCCGAGCGCCTGTTCGGTTCCGTCGCGGCCGTATTGCGTAAAATTTTAGATAAGGACAGTGGGAATCTCGTTAATCCATGCACGCGCCTTCCTGATATGTTCGGGCATAGGCTGCGGTTGTCAAGGTGGTGGTAGTTAGTCCCGCCGTTTACCCGCGCTCGGCATCTCGATCCTTCTCTGAACGGATCCGAACGCGATCTGCTGAGCTGGTCTTTCCTGCGTAAGTATATGGACATTTTGAAATGTAGACTATCTGTCTATGGCTCTGGTGCTTGTTAAAGCTCCGAGCTGGTCTTTCCTGCGTAAGTATCGGGGACGGTTCACGTACGGGTCTCCGAGCGCCTGTTCGGTTCCGTCGCGGCAGTATTGCGTAAAATTTTAGATAAGGACAGTGGGAATCTCGTTAATCCATGCACGCGCCTTCCTGATATGTTCGGGCATAGGCTGCGGTTGTCAAGGTGGTGGTAGTTAGTCCCGCCGTTTACCCGCGCTCGGCATCTCGATCCTTCTCTGAACGGATCCGAACGCGATCTTAGTTAGGGACATTTTGAAATGTAGACCATGAGTCTATGGCTCTGGTGCTTGTTAAAGGTCTGAGCTGGTCTTTCCTGCGTAAGTATATGGACATTTTGAAATGTAGACTATCTGTCTATGGCTCTGGTGCTTGTTAAAGCTCCGAGCTGGTCTTTCCTGCGTAAGTATCGGGGACGGTTCACGTACGGGTCTCCGAGCGCCTGTTCGGTTCCGTCGCGGCCGTATTACGTAAAATTTTAGATAAGGACAGTGGGAATCTCGTTAATCCATGCACGCGCCTTCCTGATATGTTCGGGCATAGGCTGCGGTTGTCAAGGTGGTGGTAGTTAGTCCCGCCGTTTACCCGCGCTCGGCATCTCGATCCTTCTCTGAACGGATCCGAACGCGATCTGTCTGAGCTGGTCTTTCCTGCGTAAGTATATGGACATTTTGAAATGTAGACTATCTGTCTATGGCTCTGGTGCTTGTTAAAGCTCCGAGCTGGTCTTTCCTGCGTAAGTATCGGGAACGGTTCACGTACGGGTCTCCGAGCGCCTGTTCGGTTCCGTCGTGGCAGTATTGCGTAAAATTTTAGATAAGGACAGTGGGAATCTCGTTAATCCATGCACGCGCCTTCCTGATATGTTCGGGCATAGGCTGCGGTTGTCAAGGTGGTGGTAGTTAGTCCCGCCGTTTACCCGCGCTCGGCATCTCGATCCTTCTCTGAACGGATCCGAACGCGATCTTAGTTAGGGACATTTTGAATTGTAGACCATGAGTCTATGGCTCTGGTGCTTGTTAAAGGTCTGAGCTGGTCTTTCCTACGTAAGTATATGGACATTTTGAAATGTAGACTATCTGTCTATGGCTCTGGTGCTTGTTAAAGCTCCGAGCTGGTCTTTCCTGCGTAAGTATCGGGGACGGTTCACGTACGGGTCTCCGAGCGCCTGTTCGGTTCCGTCGCGGCCGTATTGCGTAAAATTTTAGATAAGGACAGTGGGAATCTCGTTAATCCATGCACGCGCCTTCCTGATATGTTCGGGCATAGGCTGCGGTTGTCAAGGTGGTGGTAGTTAGTCCCGCCGTTTACCCGCGCTCGGCATCTCGATCCTTCTCTGAACGGATCCGAACGCGATCTTAGTTAGGGACATTTTGAATTGTAGACCATGAGTCTATGGCTCTGGTGCTTGTTAAAGGTCTGAGCTGGTCTTTCCTACGTAAGTATATGGACATTTTGAAATGTAGACTATCTGTCTATGGCTCTGGTGCTTGTTAAAGCTCCGAGCTGGTCTTTCCTGCGTAAGTATCGGGGACGGTTCACGTACGGGTCTCCGAGCGCCTGTTCGGTTCCGTCGCGGCCGTATTGCGTAAAATTTTAGATAAGGACAGTGGGAATCTCGTTAATCCATGCACGCGCCTTCCTGATATGTTCGGGCATAGGCTGCGGTTGTCAAGGTGGTGGTAGTTAGTCCCGCCGTTTACCCGCGCTCGGCATCTCGATCCTTCTCTGAACGGATCCGAACGCGATCTTAGTTAGGGACATTTTGAAATGTAGACCATGAGTCTATGGCTCTGGTGCTTGTTAAAGGTCTGAGCTGGTCTTTCCTGCGTAAGTATATGGACATTTTGAAATGTAGACTATCTGTCTATGGCTCTGGTGCTTGTTAAAGCTCCGAGCTGGTCTTTCCTGCGTAAGTATCGGGAACGGTTCACGTACGGGTCTCCGAGCGCCTGTTCGGTTCCGTCGCGGCAGTATTGCGTAAAATTTTAGATAAGGACAGTGGGAATCTCGTTAATCCATGCACGCGCCTTCCTGATATGTTCGGGCATAGGCTGCGGTTGTCAAGGTGGTGGTAGTTAGTCCCGCCGTTTACCCGCGCTCGGCATCTCGATCCTTCTCTGAACGGATCCGAACGCGATCTTAGTTAGGGACATTTTGAATTGTAGACCATGAGTCTATGGCTCTGGTGCTTGTTAAAGGTCTGAGCTGGTCTTTCCTACGTAAGTATATGGACATTTTGAAATGTAGACTATCTGTCTATGGCTCTGGTGCTTGTTAAAGCTCCGAGCTGGTCTTTCCTGCGTAAGTATCGGGGACGGTTCACGTACGGGTCTCCGAGCGCCTGTTCGGTTCCGTCGCGGCCGTATTGCGTAAAATTTTAGATAAGGACAGTGGGAATCTCGTTAATCCATGCACGCGCCTTCCTGATATGTTCGGGCATAGGCTGCGGTTGTCAAGGTGGTGGTAGTTAGTCCCGCCGTTTACCCGCGCTCGGCATCTCGATCCTTCTCTGAACGGATCCGAACGCGATCTTAGTTAGGGACATTTTGAAATGTAGACCATGAGTCTATGGCTCAGGTGCTTGTTAAAGGTCTGAGCTGGTCTTTCCTGCGTAAGTATATGGACATTTTGAAATGTAGACTATCTGTCTATGGCTCTGGTGCTTGTTAAAGCTCCGAGCTGGTCTTTCCTGCGTAAGTATCGGGGACGGTTCACGTACGGGTCTCCGAGCGCCTGTTCGGTTCCGTCGCGGCCGTATTACGTAAAATTTTAGATAAGGACAGTGGGAATCTCGTTAATCCATGCACGCGCCTTCCTGATATGTTCGGGCATAGGCTGCGGTTGTCAAGGTGGTGGTAGTTAGTCCCGCCGTTTACCCGCGCTCGGCATCTCGATCCTTCTCTGAACGGATCCGAACGCGATCTTAGTTAGGGACATTTTGAAATGTAGACCATGAGTCTATGGCTCTGGTGCTTGTTAAAGGTCTGAGCTGGTCTTTCCTGCGTAAGTATATGGACATTTTGAAATGTAGACTATCTGTCTATGGCTCTGGTGCTTGTTAAAGCTCCGAGCTGGTCTTTCCTGCGTAAGTATCGGGGACGGTTCACGTACGGGTCTCCGAGCGCCTGTTCGGTTCCGTCGCGGCCGTATTGCGTAAAATTTTAGATAAGGACAGTGGGAATCTCGTTAATCCATGCACGCGCCTTCCTGATATGTTCGGGCATAGGCTGCGGTTGTCAAGGTGGTGGTAGTTAGTCCCGCCGTTTACCCGCGCTCGGCATCTCGATCCTTCTCTGAACGGATCCGAACGCGATCTGCTGAGCTGGTCTTTCCTGCGTAAGTATATGGACATTTTGAAATGTAGACTATCTGTCTATGGCTCTGGTGCTTGTTAAAGCTCCGAGCTGGTCTTTCCTGCGTAAGTATCGGGGACGGTTCACGTACGGGTCTCCGAGCGCCTGTTCGGTTCCGTCGCGGCCGTATTGCGTAAAATTTTAGATAAGGACAGTGGGAATCTCGTTAATCCATGCACGCGCCTTCCTGATATGTTCGGGCATAGGCTGCGGTTGTCAAGGTGGTGGTAGTTAGTCCCGCCGTTTACCCGCGCTCGGCATCTCGATCCTTCTCTGAACGGATCCGAACGCGATCTGCTGAGCTGGTCTTTCCTGCGTAAGTATATGGACATTTTGAAATGTAGACTATCTGTCTATGGCTCTGGTGCTTGTTAAAGCTCCGAGCTGGTCTTTCCTGCGTAAGTATCGGGGACGGTTCACGTACGGGTCTCCGAGCGCCTGTTCGGTTCCGTCGCGGCCGTATTGCGTAAAATTTTAGATAAGGACAGTGGGAATCTCGTTAATCCATGCACGCGCCTTCCTGATATGTTCGGGCATAGGCTGCGGTTGTCAAGGTGGTGGTAGTTAGTCCCGCCGTTTACCCGCGCTCGGCATCTCGATCCTTCTCTGAACGGATCCGAACGCGATCTTAGTTAGGGACATTTTGAAATGTAGACCATGAGTCTATGGCTCTGGTGCTTGTTAAAGGTCTGAGCTGGTCTTTCCTGCGTAAGTATATGGACATTTTGAAATGTAGACTATCTGTCTATGGCTCTGGTGCTTGTTAAAGCTCCGAGCTGGTCTTTCCTGCGTAAGTATCGGGGACGGTTCACGTACGGGTCTCCGAGCGCCTGTTCGGTTCCGTCGCGGCCGTATTGCGTAAAATTTTAGATAAGGACAGTGGGAATCTCGTTAATCCATGCACGCGCCTTCCTGATATGTTCGGGCATAGGCTGCGGTTGTCAAGTTGGTGGTAGTTAGTCCCGCCGTTTACCCGCGCTCGGCATCTCGATCCTTCTCTGAACGGATCCGAACGCGATCTGCTGAGCTGGTCTTTCCTGCGTAAGTATATGGACATTTTGAAATGTAGACTATCTGTCTATGGCTCTGGTGCTTGTTAAAGCTCCGAGCTGGTCTTTCCTGCGTAAGTATCGGGAACGGTTCACGTACGGGTCTCCGAGCGCCTGTTCGGTTCCGTCGCGGCAGTATTGCGTAAAATTTTAGATAAGGACAGTGGGAATCTCGTTAATCCATGCACGCGCCTTCCTGATATGTTCGGGCATAGGCTGCGGTTGTCAAGGCGGTGGTAGTTAGTCCCGCCGTTTACCCGCGCTCGGCATCTCGATCCTTCTCTGAACGGATCCGAACGCGATCTGCTGAGCTGGTCTTTCCTGCGTAAGTATATGGACATTTTGAAATGTAGACTATCTGTCTATGGCTCTGGTGCTTGTTAAAGCTCCGAGCTGGTCTTTCCTGCGTAAGTATCGGGGACGGTTCACGTACGGGTCTCCGAGCGCCTGTTCGGTTCCGTCGCGGCAGTATTGCGTAAAATTTTAGATAAGGACAGTGGGAATCTCGTTAATCCATGCACGCGCCTTCCTGATTTGTTCGGGCAT
>NW_027473227.1:17500-34606 GCF_030347505.1 Rhynchophorus ferrugineus
ATCGATTTGCACGTCAGAATCGCTACGGACCTCCATCAGGGTTTCCCCTGACTTCGTCCTGACCAGGCATAGTTCACCATCTTTCGGGTCCCAGCGTGTACGCTCTTGGTGCGCCTCTTCTCGCGATGAGAACGAGACGCCCCGGGAATGCGAAGCGGCCACTTTTAAGGGTAAACCGCCCATCTTCCCTGAGTTCGTGCGAGACGAACTTTCACTTTCATTACGCCTTTAGGTTTAGTGATTCCCAATGACTCGCGCACATGCTAGACTCCTTGGTCCGTGTTTCAAGACGGGTCCTGAAAGTACCCAAAGCTATAGCGTCGCCGATCGGTCTAGGTCTGTTCGAGAACCTCGTCGCCAACAGTCATCAGAGGTCGGAAACGGCACCGGGTCCGATTACCGACGTGCATCTGACGCGCTTGCGACGAGCCGAACGCTAACGAGTAGCGGCCTTAAACCATTCGGTATACCGTCGAGCGAGTCGACCGCGAACACGAGGGTCCGTAAACGAAAACGGCGCGAACCGCAGTCTACGGTCTCCACCTCGAGCCTTAAGCCGACGCCCAACGGATCGCGACGTCCTACAAGGAGAAAAGTGCACGCGTTCGTCGCCGGATCGACGTACGAAAGGCGCGCGCAACGCCGAAACGTCACGTGTCACGCGATCGCACGCCGCCTACTACGAGCCGCGAATGAATTTCTCCCTTCGACCTTTCGGGTTTCTCAGGTTTACCCCTAAACGGTTTCACGTACTCTTGAACTCTCTCTTCAAAGTGCTTTTCAACTTTCCCTCACGGTACTTGTTCGCTATCGGTCTCGTGGTTATATTTAGCCTTAGATGGAGTTTACCACCCGCTTAGGGCTGCACTCTCAAGCAACCCGACTCTAAGGAGAGATCCTCTCGCCGTCAGTCACGGTCGCTACGGGCCTGGCACCCTCTATGGGCTGTTGCCCCGTTCAAGATGGACTTGGACGCGCGACGTAACGTCGAGATAATGGACCCTCCCGAACACCACATTTCCCGGCGCCCGATGTCGGTCGCGGGATTCGGTGCTGGGCTAATCCCTGTTCGCTCGCAGCTACTAAGGGAATCCTAGTTAGTTTCTTTTCCTCCGCTTAGTAATATGCTTAAATTCAGCGGGTAGTCTCACCTGCTCTGAGGTCGCTAGTTTAATATGCGTGGCGCTCGTAATCATCATAATAATGAAGATTAGGAGCCAATACGAAATATAAAAGTTTAGAATGGAAAAGACGCGCCGTCGAAAAACGGTGTTTTCTCCCTCGTATTCGAGAGACAACGCACCTACGATCCGACGTCGATTAAAAACTAATTTTATCGGATACGACGATCGTATTAATGGTGCGCGCTACGTTTATCACAAAAACGTGCGAACGACCGTTTTAAACACGTCTCATCCCTTTCATATTCGTACGACCCGTACGAGAGAGTTAGGTCACACGTACGGGTCCGCTGTCACGTTTTAGAACGTCGCGATCGAATCGCGCTTATACGCTCAGCACGCTCAGACATTTCTCGTCGATCGCGAAGATCAAAGAAAATCCGAGCAGTCTTGAAATGAGATACGACCCTCAGCCAGGAGTGGTCCGGGTATGAGATCCCAGGACCGCAATGTGCGTTCGAAATGTCGATGTTCATGTGTCCTGCAGTTCACAAGTTGACGCGCAATTAGCTGCGTTCTTCATCGACCCACGAGCCAAGTGATCCACCGTTTAGGGTAATCTTTTTTTAAGTTAGGTTTTAAACGCATATCGAAACGTTTCTATTATAAGACGACGACGACGACGACGACGCGCGCTCACGTCATAGACAGCGCTTGCGCCCCTTTCGCAGCCGCCGTCGACTTTAAAACGCTCTTACGGTTTATTTTCGTCTTCTCCACTACACACAACGAGAGGAGCGGAGACAGACTACTCGAAATGGTGACGTTCGTTGTAAATTTTCGTCGTCTCACCTCGTACGACAACAAAAGAGCATACGCTGATCATAGTTTGGCAATATTTTCGTAAACTAAATCTCACCCTTTTGGAATGAAACAAACGAAGGGTGATAAGATTTTCGTAAACTAATCACATTACCGATCATCGTATATGTTCGTCGATATGAGGATCGAAACGTCGATTAGAAATATAATTGGCAAAATCGTTTTATTTTGCGCTCGATTTGTCCATTTATAACGAAATCCGTCGTAGGCCGACGATTATTACTCGTCGTCCTATATAACAACATCTTCATCGTATATATCTCCGCTTTCGGGCGTACATCTTTTAAAACCATATATTATAGGTACCCGAAAACAGCTACGTTGACGACGTCGAAATTCGATCGGAACTTCCGAACTTCGTAGATGGCTCTTTAACGTTCGACAATGATTTTTACAGACTTGTACGTTTACCTATTATATATATATAGGCATAACAACACACTGTAATGATCCTTCCGCAGGTTCACCTACGGAAACCTTGTTACGACTTTTACTTCCTCTAAATGATCAAGTTTGGTCATCTTTTCCTACACATCGACGACGCCGAAACGCCATCGCGTGTCGATCCGAAGACCTCACTAAATCATTCAATCGGTAGTAGCGACGGGCGGTGTGTACAAAGGGCAGGGACGTAATCAACGCGAGCTTATGACTCGCGCTTACTGGGAATTCCTCGTTCATGGGGAACAATTGCAAGCCCCAATCCCTAGCACGAAGGAGGTTCAGCGGGTTACCCGGGCCGCTCGGCCAGGGAAGACACGCTGATTCCTTCAGTGTAGCGCGCGTGCGGCCCAGAACATCTAAGGGCATCACAGACCTGTTATTGCTCAATCTCGTGCGGCTAGAAGCCGCCTGTCCCTCTAAGAAGAATAGTTTGTACGCCGACAGTAAAAACCGCGCACGAACCGCGAAACCCGAAAGCAACGCGGCCGGCGGGCCTTTAGGATGTCAAAAAGCGCCTAGTTAGCAGGCTAGAGTCTCGTTCGTTATCGGAATTAACCAGACAAATCGCTCCACCAACTAAGAACGGCCATGCACCACCACCCACCGAATCAAGAAAGAGCTCTCAATCTGTCAATCCTTCCGGTGTCCGGGCCTGGTGAGGTTTCCCGTGTTGAGTCAAATTAAGCCGCAGGCTCCACTCCTGGTGGTGCCCTTCCGTCAATTCCTTTAAGTTTCAGCTTTGCAACCATACTTCCCCCGGAACCCAAAAGCTTTGGTTTCCCGGAAGCTGCCCGTCGAGTCATATTAGGGAACGTCGACGGATCGCTAGCTGGCATCGTTTAAGGTTAGAACTAGGGCGGTATCTGATCGCCTTCGAACCTCTAACTTTCGTTCTTGATCAATGAAAGCGTTTTTGGCAAATGCTTTCGCTTCTGTTCGTCTTGCGACGATCCAAGAATTTCACCTCTAACGTCGCAATACGAATGCCCCCATCCGTTCCTATTAATCATTACCTCGGGGTTCCGAAAACCAACAAAATAGAACCGAGGTCCTATTCCATTATTCCATGCATACAGTATTCAGGCGAAATTTTAGCCTGCTTTGAGCACTCTAATTTGTTCAAAGTAAACGTGCCGGCCCACCTCGACACTCAGTAAAGAGCACCGCGGCAGGATTGAGTTGGGCCGTCGTAACCACGACGCGCACAACACGCACGCCGAAACGCACGCGCGACGGCGACGCGACACGACTAAGCCCACCGGCAGGACGTCTCGCGAAAAACACGCCAGTTAACACCGCGAACGATGAACCGGCGGCGCGAGACACAAATTCGACTACGAGCTTTTTAACCGCAACAACTTTAATATACGCTATTGGAGCTGGAATTACCGCGGCTGCTGGCACCAGACTGGCCCTCCAATTGATCCTCGTTAAAGGGTTTAGAGTGTACTCATTCCGATTACGGGGCCTCGGATGAGTCCCGTATCGTTATTTTTCGTCACTACCTCCCCGTGCCGGGAGTGGGTAATTTGCGCGCCTGCTGCCTTCCTTGGATGTGGTAGCCGTTTCTCAGGCTCCCTCTCCGGAATCGAACCCTGATTCCCCGTTACCCGTTACGACCATGGTAGGCGCAGAACCTACCATCGACAGTTGATAAGGCAGACATTTGAAAGATGTGTCGCCGGTGCGAGACCGTGCGATCAGCTTAAAGTTATTCAGAGTCACCAAGTTGTACGATGACGAGCGCGAACCCGAAACCGATTGGTTTTGATCTAATAAAAGCACTCCTTCCATCTCTGGTCGGAGCTCTGTTTGCATGTATTAGCTCTAGAATTACCACAGTTATCCAAGTAATTGTGGGTACGATCTAAGGAACCATAACTGATTTAATGAGCCTTTCGCGGTTTCACCTTAATTCGGTATGTACTGAGACATGCATGGCTTAATCTTTGAGACAAGCATATGACTACTGGCAGGATCAACCAGGGAACTGTTCTTATTATTTTATCGACACGAAGCAGATAAAACAAATACAGACACAGTTTATTTTATAAGTTTGACTTATAAAGAAACGTGTGCGTAAGACGACGATATATAATATATATCGACGACTAATAAAAAGGAGGTGCATGATAGCGCGCCTAGACGACGGAAAAACCGGTCCGAGGCGCCACGCTCTTACATTTTAATATTAGTTGTCTAATAAAACAAAACGATATCATCATCTTAGACACATCTTTTGTTTTTTTTATACACAACCGATCGACTAGGCACCCAATTATCTCGATTATCGACGACGATCGTCGACTACGTCGAAAATTGGATGCCGCAAAATATCGTTCGGCGTTTATAAGACCTCGAAAAACATTCTCTCCGAACCCTTCGCTAGATAGAAATATATAAAGCGACAAGGAAACCTCGTACGAGAAACGTTTCGTGATTTTTTATTTTATTCTCGCTCGGAGAGCAGAGAGCTATCGCAAAATGTGTTGCTGTTTTATGAACGTTCCGATGAAAAACCGATACGTCCATAAAAATAATAATTCCAATCGCATATGAATCGTGGATCATCTTCTTCTAACGAAGCCGAATGTTCCCGCCGAATTCGCGATCTCGCAGTGATACCGTCGTCGTCGTCGTACGCTTCCCGATATATCGAAAAAAACCGACCAGGAAGAACAACGAAACGACGATACAAAATCGCGAGAGCGTTACGAATATATAATAACACGACGAAATACGCTTTTTATTTAGATAAATAAAAAAATACGGTTCGGATCTTATATATTAACATATAATATGTAATACCACCTTCGCTGATCAAAAGCCACTCGGTAAAAGTGTCACAGCGCCGGTCGACCCGACCCGTCGTATCCGTCTCTCGTATCGCCCCACGTAGAAGCGCACACGATTTAAGCGCGGGTCTCTCGCCAGCTATCGGAAATGTATGGGTGTTTTAGAACAGATCGTTTATACGGACGTTGCGCAAATTTTTCGTTTTTACGTCTGCCCGTTCTCGTTATTATCGGAATGTTCCGATGAATAAACTTTAGCTTTAGACAACGTGAACTTCTAAAGCAATAATTTTAACCTCTCGTGTTAATACGTCCTCAGGCCGTTTCTAGACTGCCGATCACGTTCTTTAAAAGTCGGAAAATTCCGATCCATAAAATTATGCTAGTAGAATGTAAAGATCCTTCATAGGATGGATACTGTCACATATCGATACGGCGATCGGAGTAAAACTGTTCTCACGTATTTCAGGACATTTTAGGTTGTTACGTCGGCCCGTTCGTTATTATCGGTATATACCTATGAATAAATGTTTTGCTTGTAGAACGTAAGATTCCAAAAGAATGATTCGCCGAAACGATGGTGCACCCTTACGATCGGATATTTGCCGCTTATTGGCCATTTTCTATAATTCATCCGTTAGATATCGTTTATCGACTACGGATAAGGTTTTCCGATATCAGAATGTTCCTAAGGATGATTCGAAAGTGATTTGAACGAAGAATTTGATAGAATGAATCCTTTATTTATCCATTGAGTACAGGGTACGGAGTGTCTGCGGGGTCAGCTAATATATTATATTTCTCTCTCGACGTAATGGTAACTCGAAGTCCGAACCGCGCTCATGAAGCTCGGTTTCAATCCAATCCATGTTGGTCGGTTCCTCGAGAGGAACGCCGTATCTTCGCGGTCGACCGCCTAATGAATCAGGTGGTAAAAGTCCAAGCCCAGCGCGGCAACGGCAGGCGCGTTCAACGTTTTAACTGCCAATTCTACGGTCATTCATCGGCCAACTGTAAAGCCACTCCGGCCTACGTCAAGTCCCAAAGACAGAAATTCCCCGCCGAAATGCACCAACTGTTGAGAACCATACACCGCAAATTACTCGGGATGCAAGTGCCGACCTACTCCAAAAACAACCAAACCCAAAAGACCAATTCCTCCCCCCACTCATGTACGGGGAACTCAAGATAACAGTCGTCTGGCTGGTCTGGATTCCACTAGAACACGAACCCGATCTCCATTGGCGAAATACTCTTCGGAACATATTCAGATGACCAAGGAGATTTTCAGGCCATTTTCAACGCCATCAACCACACAGCTATTGGAAGAATTACTATCGGCCGGGATAATAGATGAGTTGGAACTTGGGCTTATTGCTCCAAGCGAACCAACTCACTACTCCTCCAATCGACCGACAATAATTGACTTTTTTATCTATCAAAATTCGAATCAAGCCTCTGACCTGCAAGTACTCCAAGATATCGATTCTGACCACAGGCCTATCCTCCTCACCCACCATCAGCGATTTTCCACTGAGTTCCACTGTCCCCAAGCAAGGTCAACCTAGTAAACGAAAAAAAAAGTATCTTCTCTTTGACGATCCTCATTATATTAGGACGATAGTTCCATTCTAAATTCTTGATTAATTACAGTTCCTATTTGTTCATTTCGAGACGTTCCCGTGATTAATACTTATCGTGTAGAAATTAGCCACAATCCACAATTAGCCACAGTTAGGAAAAATAAATTAATTATCATATAGTCATAAACGTAATAAAAATGAATACACATATTTTCGAAGTCACTCCAGAAATACTTTACCTTATTTTTAAATAACAATCTCGGGCCGTACCATTTTTACAAAACTTATTCTATATACTTACTATATAACAGATTATAATGATATAATATAATTCAATACAATAACTACAATATATATATATATATCTGAAAATTCTGTTTTTATAAAATGTCAGCTACTGTTTAACATTTCATTTTTTAAAATGTATATCCAATTGTGGTTCTGAAAAGAACCGATTTTGCAGGTAAGTAGTATATTGAAACACACATAGGTATGTGAATTAATTTACTTAGAACTGGTATATTTGGTGACTGCTTTGGTACCTTCGCTAACGGCGTGCTTAGCCAACTCACCGGGTAACAATAACCTAACGGCGGTTTGGATTTCTCTGCTCGTGATCGTTGATCTCTTATTGTAATGGGCGAGACGCGACGCTTCGGCGGCTATCCTTTCGAATATATCGTTCACGAAAGAATTCATGATCGACATGGCCTTGCTGGAGATACCCGTATCGGGATGAACCTGCTTTAAAACTTTGTATATGTAAATCGCATAGCTTTCCTTCCTCCTGCGCTTCTTTTTCTTGTCGCTCTTAGAGATATTTTTCTGGGCTTTTCCGGCTTTCTTGGCCGCCTTACCGCTTGTCTTCGGTGGCATTTCGAAATAAAAATCCCGACGTCTCACGTACCTCAAAGAGTACTTAACTAAAAAAATGCCTTTAATTCTAGAACTTATAACATTCGAAGGAACACTTCTAAGCCCCGCCCATAGCCCGAGTTAGAGTCTGATTGGTCGCGTATGATATAACGAGTTTGGCTCGCGGACAAAATTCCAGGCCGATCTGTAAGAAATTTCCAGTACCGTTTTTGATTTAAAGGTGAGCAGTATCTAACAACGATCGAGATTAACATGTCCGGACGTGGTAAAGGCGGAAAAGTGAAGGGAAAGGCGAAGTCTCGTTCCAATCGTGCGGGATTACAATTTCCTGTCGGTCGTATTCACCGACTTCTAAGGAAAGGAAATTATGCCGAACGCGTAGGGGCCGGTGCTCCCGTTTACTTAGCTGCCGTAATGGAATATCTGGCGGCCGAAGTTCTCGAGTTGGCGGGTAACGCCGCTAGAGACAACAAGAAAACAAGGATTATCCCTAGGCATTTACAATTGGCCATCAGAAACGACGAGGAATTGAATAAACTGTTATCTGGCGTTACTATTGCCCAGGGCGGCGTCTTGCCTAACATTCAAGCAGTATTATTGCCTAAAAAGACAGACAGCAAAACCAAATAGATAACGCAAACCGTTTAAAGTTTTGCATACGCCCTTTAATATCGGTCCTTTTCAGGGCCAACAAAATCGTATAAAAAAGAAGTTAGAATACGCGTTCTTATTAAAGAATAAATATTAACTAGAAAATTTATAAATAATCTGATCTGTACTGAATATTCCTTTATTACTGTTTTAGAGTATCGATCGATCGGTTCCCTAATTAGTTACGGCTCTATCTAGAAAATAATCATTTAAGTAATAATAAGATAATAAATAAATTATATAAATATTCTTTCTTTTATAAAGTTATATTGTGGTTCTGAAAAGAACCGTTTTTTTTTCTATTAAAAAAATACGGTCTTGGACGAACGTATTTTTTAGGGAAGTCGTAGCACGTCCAGGAGTGTCGGGATATTTGTAATTTTCAACTCCGTGTCTTCTTGATCTGACGATGAAATGTGTCGCCTGTTTAATATATCGTCATACGTAGTAGAAATAGTTTTATTTCTTTTTCTTTGGTGATACTGGTTTTTTAGTTTTCGCACCTTCACCAGCGGCAACACGAACAGTTGAGGTCGTCGTCTTAGCACTTTTCGGTTTAGGCGCCTTGGGCTTTTTCGTAGGTCCGGCTTTATTAGATTTTTTCGCTTTGGAAGGCGATTTCGGGGATCTTGCGGCCGTGTTGCTTTTTGCTGCTTTCGAAGATGAACTATTAGCGGCGGCATTGGAAGCGGACGTAGTCGTGGCGGCGGTAGATTTCTTTCCTGTTTTCTTTTCGACGGCTTTTTTGGCAGAAGCTTTTTTCTCGGCCAAAGTTGCAGATTCACCTTTCTTACTTTTAGCTGTGGTTTTCTTAGTTGAGGCGGAGGCGGCGGTCGTCTTTTTTTCCGTTTTCTCTGAGGTTTTTTTGGCAGACGCTTTTTTACCACCGGCTGTCGTAGCTGTCGCGGCACCTCCTACTGGTTTTCGTTTATTTTTCTGTCCGGTTTTGGCAGTGGCCGTTTTTCTTTTCTTCGTACCTGCGGCTGTCGTACCTCCTGCTTTACGTGCCGAAGCCGCTAATTTAAATGATCCGGAAGCTCCTTTGCCCTTCGTTTGTACCAAAACACCCGAAGCGATCCACGTCTTTATATATTTCTTTATAAAGGGCGATAATTTGTCAGCATCCACTTTGTAATTGGCCGCTATGTATTTTTTAATAGCTCTGAAGGAAGTTCCGCCTTTCTCTTTCAATCCTTTAATTGCACTCGTTACCATATCAGCGATCGGAGGATGACTAACTTTCGATTTAGAACTCTTCGCCTTGCTCGAAGTGGATTTTTCTTTCTTCCCTCCTGCAGACGAACCTGCGCTACCGGCTGTAGCTGATGCGGCTCCCGTAGCCGACACCGAAGATGAATTCGACCCGGCCGGTGTGCCTGTTGACGATGCGTTAACAACGGCGGCGGAATTTCCTCCACTCCCTTGATTCGACGAAGGAGAAACCGCTTGTCCGCTAATATCGACGTCCGACATTCTGATATAATTTCTTAATTTTCTTATAAGAACGTTCTAATCACGATTCGTTTGACAAAGTTACGTACGTGCGTATGCTTCTCGTTCGCGTATTTTAACTGTCTGGCGGTCGCTCTCATTTAATGCGTACCCTATATGATATGAGCCGAACGGAGGACTGAACGGTCGAGCGCGAACGACGTTCCATATTCCGGCTTCGTCGAAACGTTCATCGAGCTTGGAACCGTTTACTTATTTCTCATATTAAATACATAAATCCTTTAGAATATCATACGATTTATGTTCGAGGCGTTAAAAGATAAAACGTAGTAGAAGTAGCAAACTTTACCAATAAATTTTACGTTGACTATCGTCTTAGAAGGAAGCACAAAATCAAGCGTTGCTCTCGATTCCGTCGAAACTACCAATTTACATTCGAGTTATAGACTTTCGGTTATAACTATGAAAATATATCTTTTCAAATCTACGTCCCCCGATATATCGTCTTTTGATATAAATGCAATTCCGTACAGATCTAATGCTATTATTGGAGAAACGAGACATATTATTCCTAATTGATGCGGTACAGATTGTTCGTTGTCCAAAACGAATCTATATCGAAACGTACCGTTGTCGAATTAACTGTAAGAAAACAATGACATGAAAATTAACCGATCCTATACTAATATACTTCTTATTTAACGGTTTCTTAACACCATCCGAACTCTGGGTTACAATCGAACGTATCGGGTGAGCAACGATATCGAGACGTCTATAAGAATATCGTGTCAAACCCTTCTGTATCGATACAATGCTCATATATATTATAGTATATTTTGCTTCTTTAGTTGAAATCTGTTTTCATAAATAGTTATCTAAAGTCAATAAATACATGGAACGCGATCTCCATACATACGTGCGTAGAACTACCGTACCTTCTTTGAAATCTTAAGGATTCTCCAAGCTCATCGACGCGAAGTTTATCTCGGAGTATTTTCTCTCTAAAGGAAAACTATATTAAAGCTTCAACGAAGATTCGGTATTCGATTGTTCACCATCATTTACATTCTTGTCATTAACCTAACATTTATTATGAAATCTTATTTTAAACTTTATCTATCTTTTTATATTACGATCGTCTATTATAATGCAGTATATTTGTTACTTTACAAGTAAATCTTAGATGAAAGGAGCAGATATTTAATAAAATTTAACGTCATCTTAGTCCATTTTCGAATAATAAATTTCTTTTTTTATGCTAGTAAATTTGTGGCTCTGAAAAGAACCGTTGTTTTCTTTAGTTGAATAGATACGTTGTTCTGTTTTAATTGGTCAGCATATATAATACTTTATTTAACCGCCAAATCCGTATAGGGTTCGTCCTTGGCGTTTGAGGGCGTATACTACATCCATGGCAGTAACGGTTTTCCTTTTGGCGTGTTCGGTATAAGTGACGGCGTCTCTGATAACGTTTTCCAAAAATACTTTTAATACACCTCTGGTTTCTTCATAAATTAGACCGGATATACGTTTAACTCCACCCCGCCTAGCCAATCTTCTGATGGCGGGTTTCGTAATACCTTGGATATTATCACGAAGCACTTTACGATGCCGCTTAGCGCCTCCTTTTCCCAAACCTTTACCACCTTTACCTCTGCCCGTCATGATTTATTCAATTTAGTATTAAAAGAAAGCAAATTTATAATCGAATTGTGCAGCGTACACCTCGAATACTACGGGTAACTATTTCAATTTCAAATCCTACCATGGGTTTTGTTGAGTTCGAATCGGGTCCCGCCCACAGATGCTAGCCGGACCAATCAGAATATCTTCACACATTATTAAAAAGGGAGATTTCTTTGACACCTTCGATCAGTTTCCAAAAGTTCGTTGGTGCTTGCGCTTGTAATTCTTCCTACACGTTTGAAGTCAGACCCGTTTAGACGATGGCTCGTACCAAGCAAACTGCTCGAAAATCAACCGGAGGTAAGGCTCCCAGAAAACAATTGGCTACTAAAGCAGCCAGGAAAAGCGCTCCCGCTACCGGTGGTGTTAAAAAACCGCATCGTTACAGACCCGGTACGGTCGCTCTAAGAGAAATCCGACGCTATCAGAAGAGTACCGAATTATTGATTAGGAAATTGCCTTTCCAACGATTGGTTCGCGAAATCGCTCAGGATTTCAAGACCGATTTACGTTTCCAAAGTTCGGCAGTGATGGCTTTGCAAGAAGCTAGCGAGGCCTATTTGGTTGGTCTCTTTGAAGACACCAATTTGTGTGCGATCCATGCTAAACGAGTAACTATCATGCCTAAGGACATTCAATTAGCCAGACGCATTAGAGGCGAACGTGCATAAATGCTACGGCTGTCCTATATTAAGGTCGTTTTTTGTATTTATATGAAAAAAAAAGGTTCTTCTCAGAACCACCAACTTCTATTAGAAAAAAGAGACATTGATATTTTTTCCGTTTATATGACGCTTTAGTTATAATATTTGTGAATTGAATTTAGAATATTATGCTCACAAATATATTGTGAATATTGAGGAATCCTTAGTAATAAGGTGTGAACACCTGCTGGATTGACTTGAAGTTTATATCACGATAAGAAAGGGGTATCACATATACTGTTATTATGTTACCGTAAAGGAATGAATATATAAAATAAAATATTTTTTTCTGGATATTTTAACATTTTTATGAACGATTACTATATTTTAATTTATTTGACTTCGTATATATCCTATCTTCTTAACAATAGTTTATTTCTTTTTTTCTTCTTTAAACATTTTGGGGCTCTGAAAAGAGCCGTTTTCCACCCTTCATATTATTATGATCACCTTCAAAATAATATATTTCGTTTACTTAGAACTGGTATATTTAGTGACAGCTTTGGTACCTTCGCTAACGGCATGCTTAGCCAATTCACCGGGTAACAATAACCTAACGGCGGTTTGGATTTCTCTGCTCGTGATGGTCGATCTTTTATTGTAATGGGCGAGGCGCGACGCTTCGGCGGCTATCCTTTCGAATATATCGTTCACGAAAGAATTCATAATCGACATGGCCTTGCTGGAAATACCCGTATCGGGATGAACCTGCTTTAAAACTTTGTATATGTAAATCGCGTAGCTTTCCTTCCTCCTACGCTTCTTTTTCTTATCGCTCTTAGAAATGTTTTTCTGGGCTTTTCCAGCCTTTTTTGCCGCTTTACCGCTTGTCTTCGGTGGCATTTTAAACGAATGAGATTCGCGACCTACCCATACAGCAAAAGATAAAAGACTAAACCGAAATATACCTATAGTCGTTTAATTATTTGATAAATGACGCTACACTTCTAAGCTCCGCCCATTCTTGGCGTTATGTCGTAGAAAGCTCTGATTGGTCGAGTAGGAAACGTACTAGTGTTTTGAGAAGTTGCCGAATAAAAGCTATTCGCTGGACAGTTCACTGCCAGTTGTTCATTCGTTGTCGAAAGGACGTGAGCGTTGTCGCCATTAGTTTTTCGGTTATTTTTAGTTTAAAAAAGTTAGCAATACAATGTCTGGACGTGGTAAGGGTGGAAAAGTGAAGGGAAAGGCGAAATCTCGTTCCAACCGAGCGGGATTACAATTTCCTGTTGGCCGTATTCACCGGCTTTTAAGGAAAGGAAATTATGCCGAACGCGTAGGGGCCGGTGCTCCCGTCTACTTAGCTGCCGTAATGGAATATTTGGCGGCCGAAGTTCTCGAGTTGGCAGGTAACGCCGCTAGAGACAACAAGAAAACAAGGATTATCCCTAGGCATTTACAATTGGCCATCAGAAATGACGAAGAACTGAACAAACTCCTCTCCGGTGTTACTATAGCCCAGGGCGGCGTTCTACCAAACATCCAGGCCGTATTGTTACCGAAAAAAACAGATAGTAAAACCAAATAAGTTACATGAGCCTTAGGGTTTTTGTGTCGTACAAAAACCTTTTAACTATCGGTCCTTTTCAGGACCACCAAAATAATAAAACAAAAAAAGAACTTAAAATTAAAACTCATATTATGACTTGCACTTACTAATTATTTAAAATATTCTAATAAACAGTTTAAGTACTTTAAAGATTGTTTTTTGGGTGTGTAAGATAAATTAAGAGACATTCCAATACCAATAATTATCGTTTTATTAAACAACAATTAAGTCGAAATAATATGAAGGATTTATTTCTAGCGGTTCTCCTTTAGTAAAATCGAACCGTATTATAACATCGCGCCTTGTATATAATCTATGTAATTAACGATGAATTTAAGGGGCGGTCTATTTATTAAGTATAGAGTTTTGGAATCCAAACCCTCAAATAATTAGGGCCAGTTATACTTAAATTATTATTTTAAATAAAATTATGATGATTGTAATGATTGAAAGATTATCCTTAAATCCTAATAGAGCTTCCGTTTTTTAAATATCGATAAATTTGTGGTTCTGAAAAGAACCGTTGTTTAATTTTTCTAAAATTAATTTTGAGGGTCACATTTCACGTTAGTTCGCGAATAAAATGTGACTTAACCTCCAAACCCGTATAATGTACGTCCTTGACGTTTCAAGGCGTATACTACATCCATTGCGGTAACGGTTTTTCTTTTGGCGTGTTCGGTATATGTAACGGCATCTCTGATGACGTTTTCCAAAAACACTTTTAAAACACCTCTGGTCTCTTCGTAAATCAGACCAGATATACGTTTTACGCCGCCTCGTCTAGCCAATCTTCTAATGGCGGGCTTCGTAATACCTTGGATATTATCACGAAGCACTTTACGATGCCGCTTGGCTCCTCCTTTTCCCAAACCTTTACCACCTTTACCTCTGCCGGTCATCTTTTATCGAACCTAATACAAAAAAAATAAATGATCTCGAATAAGTAGCGCGCTCACAACACGAGTGCTACGGACAACTGTTGTCGATTACATTCAATCAGCCCGGTTTTGTAGACTTAGGATTGAGTTCCGCCCACTGGCACAAAACGGACCAATCAGATTAGATAACATGTTATAAAAAGGACTCTCTGATTTTATGACCGAATCAGTCCGAAAGGGGTCGCCGTCGTTTGCGTTTGTTAATTTTTCTCATTACCTCTATTTTAAAAATATGGCTCGTACCAAGCAAACTGCGCGAAAATCAACAGGAGGTAAAGCTCCTAGGAAACAATTGGCTACCAAAGCGGCCAGGAAAAGCGCTCCAGCTACCGGTGGCGTTAAGAAACCACATCGCTACCGACCTGGGACGGTCGCTTTGCGGGAGATTCGTCGTTATCAAAAGAGCACCGAATTATTGATTAGGAAATTACCTTTTCAACGATTGGTTCGCGAAATCGCTCAAGATTTCAAGACCGATTTACGTTTTCAAAGTTCGGCGGTAATGGCTTTACAAGAGGCCAGCGAAGCTTATTTAGTTGGCCTTTTTGAGGATACTAATTTATGTGCGATACATGCAAAGCGAGTAACCATCATGCCCAAGGATATTCAGCTAGCCAGACGTATCAGAGGCGAACGTGCCTAAACTTTATTTTCTATCATTTATAATACTCTACTTATAGTCGTATTTTGCAACAAAAAAAAACGGTTCTTTTCAGAACCACCTAAATTTAATCAAAGAAAAAGAAGATAATTCAATTAATATTCTTTTATCGATATTTATATAAACCACTAAAAGAGTTATGGATTTTTATCTCAGAGTTATATTCGACTACATGTTAGTAATTAATAACAGTCGGTGTACTTATACGCATTGTTTTTAAAAACTAAAGAAAAAATAATGTAATCACTAATAACCAAAGAATAATAATATACTGTTGATAACAAAATTTGTATTTCAATATTGGATACTACAGCTGTATAATATATAAAATTAATTTTTTTAAGATTATTTCTTTTTTTATTTATCTAAATTGTGGCTCTGAAAAGAACCGTTTTCTCCTTTATGATATTCAAGGCTTATGGTTTACTTAGAACTGGTATATTTAGTGACGGCTTTGGTACCTTCACTAACGGCGTGCTTAGCCAATTCACCGGGCAGCAATAATCGCACGGCAGTTTGGATTTCTCTGCTTGTGATAGTAGATCTTTTATTGTAATGAGCGAGACGGGACGCTTCGGCGGCTATCCTTTCGAATATATCGTTCACGAAAGAATTCATGATCGACATGGCCTTGCTGGAGATACCCGTATCGGGATGAACTTGCTTTAAAACTTTGTAAATGTAGATCGCGTAGCTTTCCTTCCTCTTGCGTTTCTTTTTCTTGTCACTTTTGGAGATATTTTTCTGAGCCTTACCGGCCTTTTTGGCCGCCTTACCGCTTGTTTTCGGAGGCATTTCGAAATAAATATTACGATATTAAAGGAACCACGAAAAGTACTAGACTAAAACAAATTTCAGGAATCCTTAGAATTTATAGGCTCCTTAAATACACTCCTAAGCCCCGCCTATTATCTGAGTTAGCCTTTCATTGGTCGCGTACGAGATCATGCGTTCGGCTTACGAACAAAATTCGTTGCTAGTATGTTGACAGTTTTAGTACAGATTTCAACTCTAAGGCGAGCGAGTTCTAGAAGCAATCGATAGTAAAATGTCCGGACGTGGTAAAGGCGGAAAAGTGAAGGGAAAGGCGAAGTCTCGTTCTAACCGAGCGGGATTACAATTCCCTGTCGGTCGTATTCACAGACTTTTAAGGAAAGGGAATTATGCCGAACGCGTAGGGGCCGGTGCTCCCGTCTACTTAGCTGCCGTAATGGAATATCTGGCAGCCGAGGTTCTCGAATTGGCGGGTAACGCCGCTAGAGATAACAAGAAAACCAGGATTATCCCTAGGCATTTGCAATTGGCCATCAGAAACGACGAAGAATTGAACAAACTCCTATCCGGAGTTACTATAGCCCAGGGCGGCGTTCTGCCAAATATCCAAGCTGTATTGTTACCTAAAAAGACAGATAGCAAAACTAAATAAAACGAATGTAACCTATTTTATCATCAAATATCGGTCCTTTTCAGGACCACCAAGACAGCTGAAAAAGAGAATTTTATTATTTTAGCTTAAGTAGTAAAATAACAGGCATAAGTTTTAATTTTGAGAGGTTTTGTGATATACGACAGAGTTACGACGATATTTTATAGATCGCAATACTTTTGACAATACCTTTCTCTGAATCTTCGTGCATGCAGTCTCTTCTTAATGAGAGTATTGAACAATATCCATTTTATTGTATCGATATCGTATCTTTCTAATTTCTCATTCATTTCATTAATTATTTCCTAATTGTTATGATCGGATTTGCAAAGATT
>NW_027473228.1:0-10000 GCF_030347505.1 Rhynchophorus ferrugineus
GTCTCCGAGCGCCTGTTCGGTTCCGTCGTGGCAGTATTGCGTAAAATTTTAGATAAGGACAGTGGGAATCTCGTTAATCCATGCACGCGCCTTCCTGATATGTTCGGGCATAGGCTGCGGTTGTCAAGGTGGTGGTAGTTAGTCCCGCCGTTTACCCGCGCTCGGCATCTCGATCCTTCTCTGAACGGATCCGAACGCGATCTTAGTTAGGGACATTTTGAATTGTAGACCATGAGTCTATGGCTCTGGTGCTTGTTAAAGGTCTGAGCTGGTCTTTCCTACGTAAGTATATGGACATTTTGAAATGTAGACTATCTGTCTATGGCTCTGGTGCTTGTTAAAGCTCCGAGCTGGTCTTTCCTGCGTAAGTATCGGGGACGGTTCACGTACGGGTCTCCGAGCGCCTGTTCGGTTCCGTCGCGGCCGTATTGCGTAAAATTTTAGATAAGGACAGTGGGAATCTCGTTAATCCATGCACGCGCCTTCCTGATATGTTCGGGCATAGGCTGCGGTTGTCAAGGTGGTGGTAGTTAGTCCCGCCGTTTACCCGCGCTCGGCATCTCGATCCTTCTCTGAACGGATCCGAACGCGATCTTAGTTAGGGACATTTTGAAATGTAGACCATGAGTCTATGGCTCTGGTGCTTGTTAAAGGTCTGAGCTGGTCTTTCCTGCGTAAGTGATATGGACATTTTGAAATGTAGACTATCTGTCTATGGCTCTGGTGCTTGTTAAAGCTCCGAGCTGGTCTTTCCTGCGTAAGTATCGGGAACGGTTCACGTACGGGTCTCCGAGCGCCTGTTCGGTTCCGTCGCGGCAGTATTGCGTAAAATTTTAGATAAGGACAGTGGGAATCTCGTTAATCCATGCACGCGCCTTCCTGATATGTTCGGGCATAGGCTGCGGTTGTCAAGGTGGTGGTAGTTAGTCCCGCCGTTTACCCGCGCTCGGCATCTCGATCCTTCTCTGAACGGATCCGAACGCGATCTTAGTTAGGGACATTTTGAATTGTAGACCATGAGTCTATGGCTCTGGTGCTTGTTAAAGGTCTGAGCTGGTCTTTCCTACGTAAGTATATGGACATTTTGAAATGTAGACTATCTGTCTATGGCTCTGGTGCTTGTTAAAGCTCCGAGCTGGTCTTTCCTGCGTAAGTATCGGGGACGGTTCACGTACGGGTCTCCGAGCGCCTGTTCGGTTCCGTCGCGGCCGTATTGCGTAAAATTTTAGATAAGGACAGTGGGAATCTCGTTAATCCATGCACGCGCCTTCCTGATATGTTCGGGCATAGGCTGCGGTTGTCAAGGTGGTGGTAGTTAGTCCCGCCGTTTACCCGCGCTCGGCATCTCGATCCTTCTCTGAACGGATCCGAAACGCGATCTTAGTTAGGGACATTTTGAAATGTAGGACCATGAGTCTATGGCTCTGGTGCTTGTTAAAGGTCTGAGCTGGTCTTTCCTGCGTAAGTATATGGACATTTTGAAATGTAGACTATCTGTCTATGGCTCTGGTGCTTGTTAAAGCTCCGAGCTGGTCTTTCCTGCGTAAGTATCGGGGACGGTTCACGTACGGGTCTCCGAGCGCCTGTTCGGTTCCGTCGCGGCCGTATTACGTAAAATTTTAGATAAGGACAGTGGGAATCTCGTTAATCCATGCACGCGCCTTCCTGATATGTTCGGGCATAGGCTGCGGTTGTCAAGGTGGTGGTAGTTAGTCCCGCCGTTTACCCGCGCTCGGCATCTCGATCCTTCTCTGAACGGATCCGAACGCGATCTTAGTTAGGGACATTTTGAAATGTAGACCATGAGTCTATGGCTCTGGTGCTTGTTAAAGGTCTGAGCTGGTCTTTCCTGCGTAAGTATATGGACATTTTGAAATGTAGACTATCTGTCTATGGCTCTGGTGCTTGTTAAAGCTCCGAGCTGGTCTTTCCTGCGTAAGTATCGGGACGGTTCACGTACGGGTCTCCGAGCGCCTGTTCGGTTCCGTCGCGGCCGTATTGCGTAAAATTTTAGATAAGGACAGTGGGAATCTCGTTAATCCATGCACGCGCCTTCCTGATATGTTCGGGCATAGGCTGCGGTTGTCAAGGTGGTGGTAGTTAGTCCCGCCGTTTACCCGCGCTCGGCATCTCGATTCTTCTCTGAACGGATCCGAACGCGATCTGCTGAGCTGGTCTTTCCTGCGTAAGTATATGGACATTTGAAATGTAGACTATCTGTCTATGGCTCTGGTGCTTGTTAAAGCTCCGAGCTGGTCTTTCCTGCGTAAGTATCGGGGACGGTTCACGTACGGGTCTCCGAGCGCCTGTTCGGTTCCGTCGCGGCCGTATTGCGTAAAATTTTAGATAAGGACAGTGGGAATCTCGTTAATCATGCACGCGCCTTCCTGATATGTTCGGGCATAGGCTGCGGTTGTCAAGGTGGTGGTAGTTAGTCCCCGCCGTTTACCCGCGCTCGGCATCTCGATCCTTCTCTGAACGGATCCGAACGCGATCTTAGTTAGGGACATTTTGAATTGTAGACCATGAGTCTATGGCTCTGGTGCTTGTTAAAGGTCTGAGCTGGTCTTTCCTACGTAAGTATATGGACATTTTGAAATGTAGACTATCTGTCCTATGGCTCTGGTGCTTGTTAAAGCTCCGAGCTGGTCTTTCCTGCGTAAGTATCGGGGACGGTTCACGTACGGGTCTCCGAGCGCCTGTTCGGTTCCGTCGCGGCCGTATTGCGTAAAATTTTAGATAAGGACAGTGGGAATCTCGTTAATCCATGCACGCGCCTTCCTGATATGTTCGGGCATAGGCTGCGGTTGTCAAGGTGGTGGTAGTTAGTCCCGCCGTTTACCCGCGCTCGGCATCTCGATCCTTCTCTGAACGGATCCGAACGCGATCTGCTGAGCTGGTCTTTCCTGCGTAAGTATATGGACATTTTGAAATGTAGACTATCTGTCTATGGCTCTGGTGCTTGTTAAAGCTCCGAGCTGGTCTTTCCTGCGTAAGTATCGGGGACGGTTCACGTACGGGTCTCCGAGCGCCTGTTCGGTTCCGTCGCGGCCGTATTGCGTAAAATTTTAGATAAGGACAGTGGGAATCTCGTTAATCCATGCACGCGCCTTCCTGATATGTTCGGGCATAGGCTGCGGTTGTCAAGGTGGTGGTAGTTAGTCCCGCCGTTTACCCGCGCTCGGCATCTCGATCCTTCTCTGAACGGATCCGAACGCGATCTTAGTTAGGGACATTTTTGAAATGTAGACCATGAGTCTATGGCTCTGGTGCTTGTTAAAGGTCTGAGCTGGTCTTTCCTGCGTAAGTATATGGACATTTTGAAATGTAGACTATCTGTCTATGGCTCTGGTGCTTGTTAAAGCTCCGAGCTGGTCTTTCCTGCGTAAGTATCGGGGACGGTTCACGTACGGGTCTCCGAGCGCCTGTTCGGTTCCGTCGCGGCCGTATTGCGTAAAATTTTAGATAAGGACAGTGGGAATCTCGTTAATCCATGCACGCGCCTTCCTGATATGTTCGGGCATAGGCTGCGGTTGTCAAGTTGGTGGTAGTTAGTCCCGCCGTTTACCCGCGCTCGGCATCTCGATCCTTCTCTGAACGGATCCGAACGCGATCTGCTGAGCTGGTCTTTCCTGCGTAAGTATATGGACATTTTGAAATGTAGACTATCTGTCTATGGCTCTGGTGCTTGTTAAAGCTCCGAGCTGGTCTTTCCTGCGTAAGTATCGGGGGACGTTCACGTACGGGTCTCCGAGCGCCTGTTCGGTTCCGTCGCGGCCGTATTACGTAAAATTTTAGATAAGGACAGTGGGAATCTCGTTAATCCATGCACGCGCCTTCCTGATATGTTCGGGCATAGGCCTGCGGTTGTCAAGGTGGTGGTAGTTAGTCCCGCCGTTTACCCGCGCTCGGCATCTCGATCCTTCTCTGAACGGATCCGAACGCGATCTTAGTTAGGGACATTTTGAATTGTAGACCATGAGTCTATGGCTCTGGTGCTTGTTAAAGGTCTGAGCTGGTCTTTCCTACGTAAGTATATGGACATTTTGAAATGTAGACTATCTGTCTATGGCTCTGGTGCTTGTTAAAGCTCCGAGCTGGTCTTTCCTGCGTAAGTATCGGGGACGGTTCACGTACGGGTCTCCGAGCGCCTGTTCGGTTCCGTCGCGGCCGTATTGCGTAAAATTTTAGATAAGGACAGTGGGAATCTCGTTAATCCATGCACGCGCCTTCCTGATATGTTCGGGCATAGGCTGCGGTTGTCAAGGTGGTGGTAGTTAGTCCCGCCGTTTACCCGCGCTCGGCATCTCGATCCTTCTCTGAACGGATCCGAACGCGATCTTAGTTAGGGACATTTTGAATTGTAGACCATGAGTCTATGGCTCTGGTGCTTGTTAAAGGTCTGAGCTGGTCTTTCCTACGTAAGTATATGGACATTTTGAAATGTAGACTATCTGTCTATGGCTCTGGTGCTTGTTAAAGCTCCGAGCTGGTCTTTCCTGCGTAAGTATCGGGGACGGTTCACGTACGGGTCTCCGAGCGCCTGTTCGGTTCCGTCGCGGCCGTATTGCGTAAAATTTTAGATAAGGACAGTGGGAATCTCGTTAATCCATGCACGCGCCTTCCTGATATGTTCGGGCATAGGCTGCGGTTGTCAAGGTGGTGGTAGTTAGTCCCCGCCGTTTACCCCGCGCTCGGCATCTCGATCCTTCTCTGAACGGATCCGAACGCGATCTTAGTTAGGGACATTTTGAAATGTAGACCATGAGTCTATGGCTCTGGTGCTTGTTAAAGGTCTGAGCTGGTCTTTCCTGCGTAAGTATATGGACATTTTGAAATGTAGACTATCTGTCTATGGCTCTGGTGCTTGTTAAAGCTCCGAGCTGGTCTTTCCTGCGTAAGTATCGGGAACGGTTCACGTACGGGTCTCCGAGCGCCTGTTCGGTTCCGTCGCGGCAGTATTGCGTAAAATTTTAGATAAGGACAGTGGGAATCTCGTTAATCCATGCACGCGCCTTCCTGATATGTTCGGGCATAGGCTGCGGTTGTCAAGGTGGTGGTAGTTAGTCCCGCCGTTTACCCGCGCTCGGCATCTCGATCCTTCTCTGAACGGATCCGAACGCGATCTTAGTTAGGGACATTTTGAATTGTAGACCATGAGTCTATGGCTCTGGTGCTTGTTAAAGGTCTGAGCTGGTCTTTCCTACGTAAGTATATGGACATTTTGAAATGTAGACTATCTGTCTATGGCTCTGGTGCTTGTTAAAGCTCCGAGCTGGTCTTTCCTGCGTAAGTATCGGGGACGGTTCACGTACGGGTCTCCGAGCGCCTGTTCGGTTCCGTCGCGGCCGTATTGCGTAAAATTTTAGATAAGGACAGTGGGAATCTCGTTAATCCATGCACGCGCCTTCCTGATATGTTCGGGCATAGGCTGCGGTTGTCAAGGTGGTGGTAGTTAGTCCCGCCGTTTACCCGCGCTCGGCATCTCGATCCTTCTCTGAACGGATCCGAACGCGATCTTAGTTAGGGACATTTTGAAATGTAGACCATGAGTCTATGGCTCAGGTGCTTGTTAAAGGTCTGAGCTGGTCTTTCCTGCGTAAGTATATGGACATTTTGAAATGTAGACTATCTGTCTATGGCTCTGGTGCTTGTTAAAGCTCCGAGCTGGTCTTTCCTGCGTAAGTATCGGGGACGGTTCACGTACGGGTCTCCGAGCGCCTGTTCGGTTCCGTCGCGGCCGTATTACGTAAAATTTTAGATAAGGACAGTGGGAATCTCGTTAATCCATGCACGCGCCTTCCTGATATGTTCGGGCATAGGCTGCGGTTGTCAAGGTGGTGGTAGTTAGTCCCGCCGTTTACCCGCGCTCGGCATCTCGATCCTTCTCTGAACGGATCCGAACGCGATCTTAGTTAGGGACATTTTGAAATGTAGACCATGAGTCTATGGCTCTGGTGCTTGTTAAAGGTCTGAGCTGGTCTTTCCTGCGTAAGTATATGGACATTTTGAAATGTAGACTATCTGTCTATGGCTCTGGTGCTTGTTAAAGCTCCGAGCTGGTCTTTCCTGCGTAAGTATCGGGGACGGTTCACGTACGGGTCTCCGAGCGCCTGTTCGGTTCCGTCGCGGCCGTATTGCGTAAAATTTTAGATAAGGACAGTGGGAATCTCGTTAATCCATGCACGCGCCTTCCTGATATGTTCGGGCATAGGCTGCGGTTGTCAAGGTGGTGGTAGTTAGTCCCGCCGTTTACCCGCGCTCGGCATCTCGATCCTTCTCTGAACGGATCCGAACGCGATCTGCTGAGCTGGTCTTTCTGCGTAAGTATATGGACATTTTGAAATGTAGACTATCTGTCTATGGCTCTGGTGCTTGTTAAAGCTCCGAGCTGGTCTTTCCTGCGTAAGTATCGGGGACGGTTCACGTACGGGTCTCCGAGCGCCTGTTCGGTTCCGTCGCGGGCCGTATTGCGTAAAATTTTAGATAAGGACAGTGGGAATCTCGTTAATCCATGCACGCGCCTTCCTGATATGTTCGGGCATAGGCTGCGGTTGTCAAGGTGGTGGTAGTTAGTCCCGCCGTTTACCCGCGCTCGGCATCTCGATCCTTCTCTGAACGGATCCGAACGCGATCTGCTGAGCTGGTCTTTCCTGCGTAAGTATATGGACATTTTGATGAAATTGTAGTACTATTTCTGTCCTATGGCTCTGGTGCTTGTTAAAGCTCCGAGCTGGTCTTTCCTGCGTAAGTATCGGGGACGGTTCACGTACGGGTCTCCGAGCGCCTGTTCGGTTCCGTCGCGGCCGTATTGCGTAAAATTTTAGATAAGGACAGTGGGAATCTCGTTAATCCATGCACGCGCCTTCCTGATATGTTCGGGCATAGGCTGCGGTTGTCAAGGTGGTGGTAGTTAGTCCCGCCGTTTACCCGCGCTCGGCATCTCGATCCTTCTCTGAACGGATCCGAACGCGATCTTAGTTAGGGACATTTTGAAATGTAGACCATGAGTCTATGGCTCTGGTGCTTGTTAAAGGTCTGAGCTGGTCTTTCCTGCGTAAGTATATGGACATTTTGAAATGTAGACTATCTGTCTATGGCTCTGGTGCTTGTTAAAGCTCCGAGCTGGTCTTTCCTGCGTAAGTATCGGGGACGGTTCACGTACGGGTCTCCGAGCGCCTGTTCGGTTCCGTCGCGGCCGTATTGCGTAAAATTTTAGATAAGGACAGTGGGAATCTCGTTAATCCATGCACGCGCCTTCCTGATATGTTCGGGCATAGGCTGCGGTTGTCAAGTTGGTGGTAGTTAGTCCCGCCGTTTACCCCGCGCTCGGCATCTCGATCCTTCTCTGAACGGATCCGAACGCGATCTGCTGAGCTGGTCTTTCCTGCGTAAGTATATGGACATTTTGAAATGTAGACTATCTGTCCTATGGCTCTGGTGCTTGTTAAAGCTCCGAGCTGGTCTTTCCTGCGTAAGTATCGGGAACGGTTCACGTACGGGTCTCCGAGCGCCTGTTCGGTTCCGTCGCGGCAGTATTGCGTAAAATTTTAGATAAGGACAGTGGGAATCTCGTTAATCCATGCACGCGCCTTCCTGATATGTTCGGGCATAGGCTGCGGTTGTCAAGGCGGTGGTAGTTAGTCCCGCCGTTTACCCGCGCTCGGCATCTCGATCCTTCTCTGAACGGATCCGAACGCGATCTGCTGAGCTGGTCTTTCCTGCGTAAGTATATGGACATTTTGAAATGTAGACTATCTGTCTATGGCTCTGGTGCTTGTTAAAGCTCCGAGCTGGTCTTTCCTGCGTAAGTATCGGGGACGGTTCACGTACGGGTCTCCGAGCGCCTGTTCGGTTCCGTCGCGGCAGTATTGCGTAAAATTTTAGATAAGGACAGTGGGAATCTCGTTAATCCATGCACGCGCCTTCCTGATTTGTTCGGGCATAGGCTGCGGTTGTCAAGGCGGTGGTAGTTAGTCCCGCCGTTTACCCGCGAACGATATCTCGATAAGTTAAAATTCAAAATGGTCCAAAGGTTAGGCTACTTTCGTAACTAATCGTATTACAATGCATGACCTTTTTTGATTAATGTGGTTTCTATTTAAAGCAGGTTTTACAGTTTTACCTAATTGTCAGTTTTCTGAATGTCTAAACTATTTTCGTCCAATTTTTTTGATTAATTCATTCCAATCGAAGGTTGTACGTATTATCGGTTGCGACGATACAGAATTCCATGTATCTGTGATTGATGAGCATGTCTTCATGTTCGTTGATCCTTCATTTCATTAGAACCAAATATAGTTGCCATGTGATATCGATTTGGCTCTGAATTCTCGTCATGTCGAATTGGTATTATATGGTCCCTCATAAGTAGGTGCACTTGAAGGTTCGTCAAATTATGCGGGCGTCCTCCCGCTATATTCAGGTATACATCGGAGGTTTTAATGCAGTTGTAACTGGCCTCACCGTTTAACCGCATATGATATACTGAAACGCGGATTTTATTCGCCATCGGACCGAACGGGCTCTAGAAGTACAATGCGGGTAATGATCGAATTCAGATGAATGGAATTAGTCTCCAATTCAATTTCCGCACGGGGCGATGTTTTTTAATTGTTTTTTGATAGTTCATCGCATTAGGTCTGAAAACTGTATATTTAATAGTCTCATAAGGTATAACTTATAAACGTATCTTGTGGTTCGTCTTCGAACTGAACGTACATTTAAGACAATGTTCCGAATTAAAATAGTGAATTTAATTCTGGAAATCGTAAGAAAATGTTTCCAAACATGATAATAGAATACAAAAAGAGTATAGGCTAGGTGCTTATCGGTTAAGATGAATGATATCCTTAAGTTTACACAACGTTCTGTAAAACGAATTTAGCAAAATAAAAGAGATTTACATCCCTTGTATTTGTCTTTATATACATACGCATATTATATGCAATATACTTATGTACGGAAAATGTTCCCAAGAACGAATTTAGACAAATAAAAAGGCGAATAGAAAAGATTGACATCCTCTCTATTCGCCTTTGTTATTTATACAGGCATACATAAATGCATCGTCGATGTATATCAATGCGATATATTTATGTACGGAAAATGTTCCCAAGAACGAATTTAGACAAATAAAAAGGCGAATAGAAAATATTGACATCCTCTCTATTCGCCTTTGTTATTTATACAGGCATACATAAATGCATCGTCGATGTATATCAATGCGATATATTTTTGTACGGAAAATGTTCCCAAGAACGAATTTAGACAAATAAAAAGGCGAATAGAAAAGATTGACATCCTCTCTATTCGCCTTTGTTATTTATACAAGCATACATAAATGTATCATCGATGTATATCAATGCGATATATTTATGTACGGAAAATGTTCCCAAGAACGAATTTAGACAAATAAAAAGGCGAATAGAAAGGATTGACATCCTCTCTATTCGCCTTTGTTATTTATACAAGCATACATAAATGTATCATCGATGTATATCAATGCGATATATTTATGTACGGAAAATGTTCCCAAGAACGAATTTAGACAAATAAAAAGGCGAATAGAAAGGATTGACATCCTCTCTATTCGCCTTTGTTATTTATACATGCATACATAAATGCGTCGTCGATGTATATCAATGCGATATATTTATGTACGGAAAATGTTCCCAAGAACGAATTTAGACAAATAAAAAAGGCGAATAGAAAAGATTGACATCCTCTCTATTCGCCTTTGTTATTTATACAGGCATACATAAATGCATCGTCGATGTATATCAATGCGATATATTTATGTACGGAAAATGTTCCCAAGAACGAATTTAGACAAATAAAAAGGCGAATAGAAAAGATTGACATCCTCTCTATTCGCCTTTGTTATTTATACATGCATACATAAATGCGTCGTCGATGTATATCAATGCGATATATTTATGTACGGAAAATGTTCCCAAGAACGAATTTAGACAAATAAAAAGGCGAATAGAAAAGATTG